>NW_018165487.1:85453-92313 GCF_001263595.1 Phalaenopsis equestris
CCCAATTTGGCCAATTTGACCATTTTGACCAAAACCCCCAAATTGTCTTTAAAGGCTAAATTTTCTCCAAATTCACCTCAAATATCCATCAATTTGGCCCCAATTCCCCCCAATTTCAATCCTAGACTCAAATTAATCTTTTATATGATCAATTCAAACCAATTCCAAACTTAATTTACCCATGCTTTGAGCTCAATTTTGAACCAAGTCAAACCCCCAATTTTGACCATATTTGACCATATGATTTAACATGATTTAACCCCACCAAATTGAACCCTATAGCCTACTCAATTTGCCCCAATTTAAATTCTAAACTCTTCATAACAATCCTACACATCAAATTGAACATTCAATTGTTCTTGGTGAAGCCTCAATGTCATTTAATTTTAACTCAAGTCCAAAACCCCCAAATTTGCCCCAAATTGGCTATGTTCACAAATGTCATCCAATTGAATGTCCAAACCCCAAAATTGACACCCAATTAATGTTGAAAGCTCTTTATTACATTCCTATAGACCATTTTCAACCATCAATCTGAACCTAAACCAACCTTAGCCCAACCTAAACCCAAGTCTAACTCAACACCCCCAAATTGACCAAATGCCCAACATCCCTCAAATTGAACCTCCAATTCAACTCCAAATCTTTTCTAAAAATCCTCATGATAATCATCAACACAATATTGATCAATTAGTTGATCTCAATGTCATTGATAGCCTAACCCAAACTCAACTCCAAGCCAATTTGACCCAAATGAACCCATACACCAAATTTGACCTAACCAAACTAAATTGGCCAACCAAGGAACACTCCAGTCACCAAGTGCATCCTATCAACCAGCCTAAACCCACCTAAATGAGCCAAGGTGTGCTATGGGCCAATTGCTTCTTAAATTAAGGGATTTCATCCCATTTTTGGGCCTAAACCAAATTATCTTTTCCATCATGCCATACCATTAAGGGTTAATCATCATTTAGCATCCTCTAGCCTCCCTGAGCCAAGAAGTGACCATACCCTAGCCAGCCACCGCCTCACCCACTGTAAATAGCTAGCCCAAAGGTGCCCTCATTGGCCAAAATTAAACCTCCCCTGACTTGGCTCACTCTAATTGGATGCTTGAGCCTTTCTTCTCTCCACCTCAGCATGCTTTAGCACCCAACTCCCAACCATGAGCTCCATCAGACGGCCATGGATTTAAATTGACCTCTCCATGGCCAAGGAAGAGAGTGCTTGAAACCTTGGGGAAACATTGCAAAAATCTCACAGAGCCTTTCCAAACCATCCCAAGTGCAATCCTCTTTCTCTCAGCCACTCATAGACACTCCACAGAGCCAATTTCTTCATTGAAATTTGCCCTAAAACTAGGACAAAGTTCTCCACACCTCCACAGTGAACCAAACTTCAATTAATTGTGCACACACCATCTCTAGAGCAAGAGGAGTTGATTCCCCATGAAAGCCCCCTCTGAAACAACCTCTAGGATAGCTCTAGACCAACACCTGAAATTGAGTTTGATCAAAAACATACCTAGACAATTCACCAGGAACTAGGACTTCATCTGGAGGTTTGTTGGACCCAATCAAAGCTACCACAATCATCTGATTGAGGCCTTCCCTTTCAAACAAAGGTATTAAACCTCAACCCTAATCCAAGCCTTTTTTATTCATTATATGTATTTACTGTATTTCAAACCATATATACTATATGGATAGGTTATTCTTGAGTAGATGAAGGTTTAGGAACAAACCCCACATGATTTAGTTGAGTCTATGTGAAGATCTTAAGGTTTTAGTGTGAATGATTCTCGGGTCAGGTCACTTTGGTTGTATCCAACGGACGGAGGAGAATGAGCCGAAGTGACTCTTGGTGCGTGAACCGCGGGCTGCGTGGCAACTGAGGTGGATGGCGGCAATGAATGGGAGCACACTGCGTGTGAGTTAGGAGCCGCCATAAGTTGAGTTGGTGTCGCGTAGGATAAGTAGAACAATATGGATTTTATGAATTATTTTAAATGCCTAAACTTCAAAAATTCATGTCTTTCTCTATAAAAATCATAAAAATAAAAGAAAAACACCCTCTTGCTCATTGAATAGAGGAGAATAATGTGGACTAAAAATAAAAATTATTTTCTTATTCCCTAATTTTTAATGAATTAAATACCCTCTGGAGTATTTTAATTCATTATGTTCAAATATTGCTCACCATGGCTTGAAGTTTTGAGGGTTTATTTCTCATTAAAGAGACCATGTCCTCTAATTTTTCCAAGGTCAGAGGACATCCCTAAGTTTCCAGCCTTCATTTTCAAGCTAGGGAGACTATTTTGGCTTATTTTAATTACATAAAATAAAATATCATTTGGAAAATTATGAGAATAATTTTAGTAGGTTTCTTGTGGCCATAAAAATCTAGGAAAAATATCATGATGTCTTGAATTATCTTGTAAATTTCTATATTTAATTAAATATAAATTAAATGAATTATCTTGTAAATTTCTATATTTAATTAAATATAAATATCTTGTAATTATATACTTATCAAAAGTACTTATCAAAAGTTAACAAAATCAATCCCACATTGTTCATAAAAATCATGTTTATCCATTGAAAAAATGTGAAAATTATTTAATTAGGTTTGAGTATTAAAGTTGATTTTCTAAGAAACCTTATATATTTGTACAAAAATAATTATACTAAATTAAATACACTTGGAAAAAATTATGAAAAGTGGTTTTCTGAGTTCCTTGTGATCAGAGGCACTTGGGAAAAATAAAAATTATTTCTTAAAAAATACTTATTTTTTTAGCTTTATTTTGAATTTTAAAATAATTAAAAATCCCAAATATATCAAAATATTTCAAAATGTGTCTAATTGCTCTCTGATCACTTGAGACTCATTAAAATATTTTTTCTAATTTTCTTAAATTAAAAATAAATCTTAAAAGCTTAAAAATGAATTTCTCTTATTTTTAATTCAAAAAAAATCATGAAATTTTGCCTAAGTGTTCATCTGACCTAGGGAAACTTCTAATATATTTCTCATAAACTAAAACTTTATCTTGGAAAGTCAAATAAATTAATTTCTAAAAATCCTATTTTTTGAATTTAAATAATAATTAAATTAAATGAAATTTTGAGAAGTCCACATATTCTCTTCTAATATTATAATTACCTCATTTATATGACACTCTAAACCCTCAAAGTCATTTGAGTTGTGTTTAATGAGTTATGAGGTGAAATGCCTCTAAGGGCAAAGTGGTAATTTTAAACATTGGAGCCTTAATCAAAATTTAGGATTAACCAAGGGAAAATTGGTAATTTTGATCTTAATAAACATGTTTGGATGATTGAAATACAATGGGATTGAAAGGTAGAAATTCACTCACCACTTTTGCACAACATCAACAAAATCATAACTCTCCTAATCTTCATGACTTTGAAGTCAACTAAGATCAAATGATTCTTAAGTGATGGGCTTAAGCTGGAAAGATGATAGTTTACTTTTCTTAAGCCCAAAGTTGAGGATGATTTTAACCATTTGATAAAGTATGATTTTAACCATTTAATAAGAACACATATCACTTGAATCAAAATTTTGATAATCACCATTCCACCTATCATGAGTATTAAAGGCTTAGTAGTGATCTAGGCTCAATCTTTAAACTCAATTGATTGGATTTAGATGATGATGTGATTGGTGATTATCATCTTTAAACACTACGAGCCTGACTTTAATTTTGGGCACTATAATCTTTAAATGACCTAGACTTGCCTTAGGGGCAACCACTCTTAAACGAAACATCAATTGATTAATCGAGTATCCTATCTTAGGGATAATTAAATTATTAAGTTTCAATAAGCAAGGGGTAGTCACACTTCGACCTCACATGATTAATGGAATAATATGATAAGTCCAAAATGAACTCAGAATATTTCAAGAGAACTTCAAAGTGGTTCAGGGTCATGCCTCGAGCATTTTGAAATCTATTGGACATTCAGAAGGGCAAATTGGGCTTTCCATATTTTTGTTCTAAAACCATCCACTAGGATCTCTAAGATTCAATAAAATCATAACTTGGGGTTTGATAGCTAAACCTTTATCTACTCCTGCAATTTAAATTCCTTGCAAAATTATATACATGTCTTGTCAGTATTGACCTTTCAGGTGGAGGAATGAGAAGAATCAATAGATACGCTTTCAAGTTATTTCATTGCAATTTACTTTTATGTACTTCTTGCCTCGAGCTTGCATGTTAAACAACGATGTCACTTTGCATGAAAACCAAAACTGATAGGATAGCCACAAAAACAAAACTAAAAATAAAAATTAATCAAGATGAAACTTAAAATCAAAAATCCCCCGCCACAATATTCAAAATTCAAGATAACTCAAAATTTAATCACAAACATCACAAAAAAAAAATGCAACTAAATTACTGTCTCTGAGTGAGTATGTTTCTCATTTTAGGAATCCCTCGGAGGAGGTAATCTATGATTGCTAACGAGATTTCCCATGGTCTAAATGAAAGTATGGAACTCATAAGTTTTGGACTAAGTGAATCCGTGGACTAAGTGAATCCGAAAAAAAATAGTGGTACCGGAATGAGGGAACCGTAGGATCCTAATCGGTGTCGCTCTAATCATGTCCCACAATATTTAAAGAACC
This sequence comes from Phalaenopsis equestris, assembly GCF_001263595.1. Taxonomy (NCBI): domain Eukaryota; kingdom Viridiplantae; phylum Streptophyta; class Magnoliopsida; order Asparagales; family Orchidaceae; genus Phalaenopsis; species Phalaenopsis equestris. The sequence continues at coordinate 90,116 of NW_018165487.1, forward strand.
ATAACCATAGGAAAATTTAATTTGACATCATTTAAACTCGTCACGACGAGGAGCTTCGAGCTAGCATTTTGGGCAAAACGACCATCTTCAACAGCAGAACATGTCTTCATCAACTAAGCCACTCTTTCTTTAGAATTAAATAACTAAGCCATAGGACTTCGAGGTGGTTTGCTTATGCAACATAAATCCTCAACTCATAAATCCTCAACTCATCTTTAGATCAACTCATCTTTAGACCTTTTGTATAGCTCTGTTATACAATATAAGCCCTAACTCTTCTTTGGATTCCAAAATTGTCGTTCGCCACGACCTAAATCCTCCCATCTTGTAGGTTATTTGTGTGATCATTTCACATGAATTTAAGCTCTAAACAAATAAAATTTGCAGGATGAAACACTTGAATAATTTCTCCTCAAAACCGAAGCCAAACCATATGTTAGCTTGGGAAGTCACCGAGGTTCTCCTTCGAGGTTCTCCTTCGAATCTGTCTCCTTCGAATCTGTGACATCCCCTAGTTTTTCCTCCTCTGGATTCTACAATAAATGTTCCAAATTTGATTCATTGCCCTTTTAAACCCCTTTGTCCGATCTCATTGAAAAGTCTTATTCTTTTGACCTCTTTGAAGATAATATTCCCTGATTTTATCGAAAGTTTTCTTAGGTGACTTCGGTTATGTAATTAACTATAGAGGCTTGTCTTTATAAGAAGCTTTTTCCGAACTCAGCTTAATATAAGCCCTATTTAATTTTTTATATTAAATAGGGGAACTTGTCGTCTTATAATAAAAAAATGATTTCACAGACCAAACGGGCATACACAGCCCAAACGGGTGCATATATTTCTTAGTTTATTTGATCGAGCCTCACCCCCAAGTCCTGTGTTTATCTTTCGAGTTAGATACATAGCTTGATATTTAATATTTTTTTAAATATATAAATATATATATATATATATATATATATATATTAAATGTCTTTCTGAAGCGGGCGACGGGGTTTCGATTCTGACGGCTGACAGCTTCTAACGAGCAACTCCCTAACCAAAATAGTGCCGACCAGTGTAAAAATAAAACTTGACAAGAACAACAACGATCAACAATGTGAGACAAATTAATCAGTTTTTGAATAAGAGCATTGGTTCTAAGAATTTAATTTGGTAAAAATTTTTATAAGCAGTAGTAGCACAAATGAAAATATCTTTGTTTAAGATATTAATTATCACTTTGGTGTTATCAAGCAATAAAACTCCTAAAATCAAATAATAATTTTAGTGTGTTGATTTTATATTTATTTGGAACAAGATTGAGTCCAAAAATGATAACTAAAAAATTCAAGAGTTTGACTTCTTTGCTCATGAAGTTATGCTTTTCCAAATTGATGTATAACTTATTTTCCTTAAACTTATAATAGAACTATCTAACATAACGAAGATAATAATTATTTTCAAGACTAAGTATGAAAATGTTATCAAAGTTAAATACTATAATTGAGCAAATGAAAGAGTATCCATGATCTTCATGAATGTACTTAATAAATGAGCAAAAGAGCATCACAAGTCATTTATATAGTTTGTCAAGAATTTTTAATGTTATATTACATTCATTTTCACATCTAGTTATGATCTAGTGATAAATAATCATAAGGTCTATCTTTATGAAATAAGTGACTTTGATATATGATCTAACATATCATAAAGTCTAAGGGAACGAATGCTCGATGATAATCCTATTGATAACTATATTATAAACATGCCTCATATATGAACTATTCTATTAATAAAGCAAGATTAGCACAAGAGATAAGCTTTCTTAGATGAAGCCTTCCCACATTAACTCAATATGTTCAAACATGTTTTTCCTACAATGTAGAAACTTTAGAGATTATGAACTCACAATGTATTAGATGCTTTATATCCCTTAATAGAGCAAGCTAATAAAGCAATTCTTCTGTACATGCATCAAAATACTCATACAAAAGTGCAAATACTCATGTATGTGAGCCTTAGAAATATCATTTGTGGTCTCCATTATATGTAATATTGTATCTCTTAATATGTTATGAAACTCTCCACATATATAATGTCCTAAACCTGATAGTCTCAGTGGCACATTGGTGCAATGCCCATCCTAGTTTAACTCTTTATTATCATATAATACGCTAAAGTTTGGCCCATTGCCCCCAACCCCCCCTCCCCCCTCC
>NW_018165487.1:92332-93303 GCF_001263595.1 Phalaenopsis equestris
TCCCCCCCAACTTAAATGCTTAATATTAATTTAATAAACACAATATTTTTATTTTAATAAATATTTAATAATTGTTTTATATAAGTTTATCATAATTTTTATAATTTTCTTATTAAGTTTAATAATTTTATAAAATACTTCTTGAAATTCTTTATTTACATCTTTTAAAATTAAGAAAAATATATTGTCTTTAATCTCAAAAAAAAAATATAGGAGATGAAATTTATAACACAAAATATTATATTATAGTTGACGAAACTCAAGATGAGAATAAATGACGTATTTATTAAGATTTATTATAAATATAAAATAATTAAAGAATGATCCTTTCATATAATTCATTTTGAAATCATAAGTGCATCACATCTGAAGCAAAACTATAATGTTCTCTTATCATAATATAAATATTCATAATATTTGAGGTCATTGATATTATGTTACAAGTTATGTAGGGAGAATTGAGTATAAAGTGAATTTTGTTCATCAAAAGCTATTCTTTTGCATATTATATTATTTACTTAACATAATCAAAAGATATTATTCCAATTTGATAATTCTTCACAAGTTTGTCACTTATAATTTATTTGATTTATTCTTCTACAATATAGAGAAAGTTATAAGAAATCTTTAATGTAATACATTTAAGGTTAACAATAAAATATCTTCATTAAAATTTAAGAGTAAAAAAATAATATATTTTTATTCTAAAGGATGAGAAAATTTTGTGATAATGAAAATTACATATTTCATATTTAAATGCTCCTTACTCTAAAGGTTGATGTCATCTTGTCAAAAAAGAGATACTGTTATAATAAATTATTATTATAAAGTTAATAACTTCACACACATGACTATAAGAAATCAATAAAATGTTTAAGGAACACATTATAGAATTATTGATTTTTAATTCCACATTGGATTTTTTAGATGGATGATAGTCATTTAAAAGTGATAATATTATATATATATAT
>NW_018165487.1:93364-112472 GCF_001263595.1 Phalaenopsis equestris
ATATATATATATATATATAAGCCACACTTAAAATTTTAATTAAAGTATTTTTAACTAGAAACTCATGAAAATTAATATTTCTTAGGGTCTCTTTGTCTTCTATGATTAATATTAAAATAAAAACTAGTTATATATTATCTTATTGATTGTTTAATTAGATGGATTTTGATGTTGCCAATTTCGACAATAACAACTGAACATGTCTTTTATAGTTATCAAGATTGTTAAGATAAAATTATAAAAGTAAATGAGAGATGATCTATTTACCATTTCACTAATAGTATATACTAAAAACTATATTATAATTATTCTTTATAAGAAATTAAGTATGAATGATTTTGATGTAATGAAGAAGCACTGAGAAAATTTTAAGATTTGCATTCATAATAATTATACTTGAAATATAATTTTATTTTATAATTTTTTATTTATTGTATTTTATTTTTATCTAACTATTTATTTTTAATAATTAAATTTTTAATTTAAATTAGTTTACTTGATTTTTTCTTACTTCGCCCACTCCCCTCCCTTTTTTAAATTCTATTTTTGATCAAAGATGTGGGCTTATGTAAAAAGAGTTGGGCAACCTTATAGTTAGGTTCAAATGATAGCCATGTCATTAATTAGAACATCTATGTGCACTCTCCATCATAATAGATGATATTCAAATAAATAGTACTCCCTTGGCAAGATTATATGGGATACAACATACACGGTCTGCATACCTTCCCGTTTTTAAGAGGATTATACAATTATTTTTAAGTAGAAGTGATGTTTAGCTTAACCAACACAAAATAAAAGGTTCAAGATGAGGCTCGACCTTTAATGAGCTCTTAGTAATGCTTTGGTGGATATAATATTCTGACACCAACTCTATCAATCACTAATTTATATCTTCTATCATTTCATGTACATACATGTTGAGAATAAATATCCTTCTTCAATCTTTATTTTTTCTCTAAGGCTAAGCATCTATTCACTTTAATAGGGTACTTAATCAAACCTCTCAAATCATCAAAAAAAAAGTAGTTAGTCAATAATAACTTATCAATATCCTCATCCTTTAAATCATGACCCTCCATTTTCTTTAGAAAAAAAAAATTATTCTTTGCATTGTTGCTAACTATATCCATTCTTATGAAATTTTAATTAACTATTATTTTCATTATTCGTATTGGTAGACCTATTAACAGCTTTGAAGCTTTCTCTAGTCCTCAAGATGAATGATATTTTATTTTGATCCTCAATAAGGAGAGCATAGGGAAATGCATTACAACATAATAGAACTTCTAATGTCCATCCTCAGAGTATTGATAATTTTTTAGACAAATAGACAAATTAACAATTATTATCATTGCACAAAGCCTTGTTTACAACCTTATTAAAGGTGTTCAAGTGTTCAATGACATGCATATTTCATGTTGTAAAATATATTAATTTTCCATATTTTTTCATCATGATGATTAAGAGAGAACATAGACCTTGCAACTCTTTCATCTCTACCCAAGTGAAGATACGTTATTCTACCCATGTGAAGATAGATTTTTCTACCCAAGCTTCATTTTAGCAAAATCAACTCTCTAATAATAATTTATTTTATAACATTGGAATAAATTATTTATTTAGATAAGCCAATCTAGGAATTTTGTGGGATCATAGATCCCGCCAAAAATTAGAACTTTTTCATCAACATTTTAAGTATAAGTTATCTCCCCAAAGATGATTCCAATGCCCATTTTCATGCCAAACAAATTCTTACATGGGATGGTTTTGGTAGGTACTAAATGAAGTGTCACAATTAGTGTTTGTAGTTTAAAATTCAATCATTAGATATGGCTCATAATTATCTTAAGTAGGGTTTGTAATTTATTATTATTCTCTTGTAGGGTTTGTTGGACTTACTCTAGCTTATCATCATGATTATTTGTTGTAGAACTTAGGTCTCAATCATTTTGGTTAATCCTTCAAATTGATCTATTCTAGATATTTTTAATGACATGTTGTTTTAATGAACTTAGACTATATAGACAATCTAATTATATAATTAATTGATCAAATTAATGTGTAAATATAAAGGTGGGCCTTTATTATTGTGGGATTTCAAGATTATGTACAATGTTATAGCATCTAAATAAAAGCTTAATTAAATTTATAAGAAATGTATTCAACTAATCAACACAATTAAACTAAAAGTGTGAGGTTTAACTAATTCAAGCTAAAAAATGTATGTTAAGGTTCTTATCTTTTAATTGACATCAGAGATGAAAAACCCTAAAATACTTTTGTAGAATTCATTTTCTCACTAAACTTTGGTGCCAGACAAAGAAAACATTTTAAGTAATATGAAAATATACCATACAATTAATAAAAAATCATAATAAAGGAGTTCAACCAAATACAATTTTAGAAATGATTCTTTATGCAAGTGCCTCTCCAAACCTTATTTCCTTCTTTGTCCTTCCACTTTGATACCAAATATTTTTGGGTGTGTGGGTGTGGGGCAGAATTTATATTGGAGTAATAAGTTCTCTTGTGCTAAAAAGCTTTAAAATTTGTGAAGACATGAAAACGAGGAAATATTGTTTATAGAATGCAAGGAAATGGTCAAGTAATGGACCAAAGTATGTGTCCAAACATACAAATCTTAGATCTTACTTTAGAATATTGGTTTAAACAATTTCAAACTTAAAATCACTTTAAAATAATAATTTAGAATATCTAAATATGCTCTACAAAATATTTATAAATTATAGTTGCAATTTGACAATTTTTTAGTGTCATTATGAGATTAGTTTCTACACAACATCATTTGAGCACCACATTTTAAATGTTGACATTTTTTTTTTTGTAAATCCTATAATGAAGCTTTTAAAGACTAAATATTATTTCGAAGGCCTAAAAAAGTTCGCAATAATTTTGTGCATCAATGAATTATATATCGCACACCTAAATTTTTATTTTTACAAACATAACACTTTGATGTTTTAGAACTATACATAAAAAAGGTGTATTTCATTCATAAAAGTGCTAATATTATTATTATTTCTGTAAATATGAAAATTTGTGTAACAGATATATATAAATACACAAGAATTGTGTGCTATGTATATGTCCCGTAAATTTACAGCTTTTCACCTTAAGAAATATTAACTATTATACATATTATTATTAAATTAAAAATATAATTAATATTATTTTTTATTAAAAATTTAAATTTAAGCAGGATATATATATATATATATAGGACAATTTATAAAAAAATCTTTTAATTAAACAAATAAGCATAATAGGAATCGGATTAGGAAAGAATTAAAAGGAGCAAAAAATGCATCTTTGAGCCACGTTTTATAATCAAAAACTTTTTAATATAAAATGTGGGTTATACTCTGCACAATATTATAAAAAAAATAAGATAAAACGTGATATATATTCACATTTTAGTAAAAAAAAATTAGTTAATTGATATTTTTATAGATAACACAATAAGTTATTTATTTAATTTATAAATTAAATTTAGAAAATTACGTTAATGACCACTTTGAATTTTTTAAGCCCAAAGTATAGTTAGAATTATTTTTTTTTTTGTTAGGTCATTAATTTTAGTGAACTTTCAAGTTCCGTTTGTGACGGCTTTTTAGTTGCTTTACACCCAACACTACAATTTGATTTGAAGAACTGTTTTCTTATTACTTTCTAGAAATTTTTGTAACAGAAAGTCATTTTTTCTTCTAACCTAACTTATTAAAATATGATTGATGTCAAAAAAATACAGTCTAACTTTTAAAACACTGTAGCTAGCTTATTGATCTGCGGCTTTTTGATTAATTTCACATTTGCTTCTTCAAACCGTTACAACTGCCCCAAACAAACCCTCAATCAATATGAAAATTGTAGTTATAAGTAACGAAAAGGACCACCATCACAATATACTCTTATATAAGGCGCTATTCAACCACGTAGACATACATACATACATACATACATACAAATGCTAACTAAATAATATTTTACCCAAAAATTTATTTTTATTTTTAAATTACTTCAAAGTTCAACCAATAAGGCAAGATTATTCACATCAAAATTAATCATACATATACTGCTTTGTCAAATTTTACAAAACTTCATAACGTTCATCTTACATCAAAAAAATATAAAAAAAAAACATCCTAACATTACAATATAAATAATAAGGAAAAATAATAATATTAATACAAAAAAAAATGTTTAGCAAATATATCTAAAATAATTTCAACAAAATTAAAATTATGGTCAGATTGATCAACATATTCTTACATTTTAGAATAGTATTATAACTCGGCCATACCTTTAAAATAATATCATAAGAAAATAATTATAAAATAAATAAGCACTTAATACATATAAAATAACAAACTATATACATGCACCCCATCCTAAAAAATGAGGTTACATTATTTTGTACATATTAAAATTCGTACTGTTATTTATAATAGACAATTGGCATGATTCATTGAATTATATGATTGGAATTCAAGATGCAATGTCAGTGCTAATAAGAATTAAACGAACATTAGTGGTAGTTTACTTAATAATGATGACAAATATAAATAATGCATACATACAACACATCACTTCAATTATAAAAAGATCTTGGTATTACAATATGCACACCCAAATAAAGTTGGTTTTGTCGGGACAGTTCTTAGAGCATATGATGCAGTTCCAGTATGGAAGAAACGCTTGTAAGTATTAGGACTATTACAAGATAGCTGAAGGTATGTTTGCTTCAGAAGCAGCACTCCTCCAGTACGCAGCAACAGCAGAGTGCAGCTAAGCTGTATGTAGTTATTCCCAAGACAAAAAAACCATGAACTGGTAATCAAACATATAGGTATGTTTGCTGTATGAAGTTTTGATCAAAATAGACCTCATAATTATTAGAAATAATTTAAAAGTCTACTACTAAGTCTGATATAAAATGCTGCATTAAAAGAAAAACATAAAATAAATACGACTAAGTTTGTATAGAATCAAGAGCAGATACATATACATACATGCACTGTAGCATTCTCCGTCTGTATAAAATCAAGGGGCATTTACATGCTTGCCATACAATTTTTATATATTCACATATCCAACGCCTAAACTTTCATATTTACATAAGTGACGCTCAAATCTTTGACAGCACATCAAAAAATACCATTAAAATGCACCATGTCATGCAAAGAGTTTTAATACCAAGGTATCATAAATGTAAAATATCAAACTTTAGGTGTTAAACATGTAAATGCATAAGAATTACGTGGTATGTATGTAAATTTCCCTAAAATTGTTACCATGTTCTTTAATAATGCGCAGTCCCCTACCTCTATTACCTTCGGCTGTATACGGTAGATAGAAGCTTATTGGAGAAATTCTGGGATTCAATAATTAAATATAATGTTCAAGAGCTAGCAAAATTGGTGATATTATAAATAGTGATGCTCTTGAACCAATGCTAAAAGTTCAAACAATTCCAAACACGAGCCAGGCCCTGAAATTAAGAATACAAATCCAATAGCTCTGTTTGAGATTAGATTTTGATAAAAATAAATAAATTAAAAATTTTGAACTTACGATTTCTGTGGAATTTTGTCCTTGTTAGGTGGCCCAGACCGCCGGCCATATCGGCCCCACAGGATCAATTTGTGGAAGCTATTAGTGAGAGTGTCATACTTCAGTTTTATTCCATTACATACTATTTATTATTATGTTGTATATTTTATTGTTTGTTTTGTATTTGGTAAATTTTAATAGACTTAATTATGTTTACCTAGAGATTTCCTACATAATAAATGGAAAGGTTGAGATTTGTATACACAATGAAATAAGAAAAGATAGTTTTTCCATCTTTCTTCATGGTATCAAAGATCGGTTTTGTGACCTAATCCCGTCGTCATCAGCGGTGCAAGGTTATGCTTTTGAACATCCCGGATTCGCCCTAAACCCTCATCTTCGCGACGTTCACGATATAGTAGTGACAGCAGCTAGCCGAGAAGACAAAGACCGGGTCGCAGCATTCAAAAACCAGCTTGACCCAAAACCCTTGTCTTTGTGACTAACATTCGCGATACAGACGCAAGAACAGATAGCTGGGAAGCCAACAACCGGATTGTGAGATTTAGAAGCCAATCCAATTACCTAATTCAAGGCAACCACAATTCCTTGCTGAGTTATCCTCCCTCTGCTCACTCCTACATCCGTCAAAGCCCCTCTCCAGCAGCAGTCCAACATCCATAATCCTCCCTGCAGCCACCAGAATCCCTTCAGTCAGCCTGCAAGCCTTCCTCTGCTCGATCCTATAGCCTCTGGAGCTTCTCCAACAAATGTCTAACAGCTCTTGTCATAGCTGTTGGATGCTTCCTGCCACAAGCAACAGCCAACTCCCTTATTCAACCCTAAACGTGCATAGGTTTTATGAGATAAATAATGAAAATGTCTAACTATAATTCGAAGGTTAGTTATGAATCAGAGATCAGGAATTTTGTCCAAATAGCCCTTGAACTCTCTACCTTTATCACAAAACTCAATGACCATAACTTCCTTCAATGGTCTCAATCGGTATTTATGTAAATATGTAGAAAAGGAACATCTCACAAGAGATGACACATTTCCTGAGCTCCCTGATCCTAACCATCGCTCATGGAAGCTTCAGGATCATATGGTCAAGTCTTGATTGATCAATTCTATGAGCACAAAAGTTGAAAATTTCTTGTTTTACAGGTCAACGCGGGAGATTTGGGATGTAGCTCGTGAGATTTATTCTAGTACCAAAAATACTACAGAAATATTTAAGATTGACACAAAAATGCATAAGCTCCGACAAGAAGAGTTGAGTGTTACTCAACACTTTAACATGCTATCAAAGTATTGGTTACAGTTAGATATGTATAATAAATATGTGTGAAAGTGCTCTCAAAATGTTATGATGTATAATACAATATTAGAGAAGAAGAAAGTGATAAAATTCCTATTGGGCCTAGATAAAAAATTAGATGAGATCGGAGGAAGAATCTGAGGTGAAACCTCTCGCTACCACTTAGGAAGTCTTTGCTGAAGTTAGAAGGTAATGATAGTAGGAAGTGTGGGTTCATCTAGCACAGAAAGCTCCATTTTCTACACACAAAACTCCTTTCCATCATTCAAAGCCAAGGAAAAATCATCCCTTGTGTGGAACATTGCAAGAAAAATGGTCACAGAAAGGATAAATGCTAGAAACTACATGAAAAGCTTGTAGATTGGAAATTTGGACAAAGGAGGAATGACCAAGACAAGGCCCATGTCGTTGCCTATTCTAAAGAGTTGGTCAGCCCTAGTCTCTTCATTAAGGAACAATTAGAGGCGTTGAGGAAGCTTCTTATTGGCACAACCGAGTAGCCTACCAGCTTGATAATACACTAAGGTATCATATCCTTCTCATATCTTGCTAATAATAGAAGATTTATACCTTGGATAAGAGGTTCAAGTGTTTCTGATCACATGACTGGAGATATTCTTGCTTTCACCTACTATCAAAAGATCACCACCTACAAATTTGATAGAGATGTTAATGGACCTCACTCCAAGATTGTTGGGAAAGAAGAAAAGGAAAGTCTCTAAAGATAGTTAGCTTTTTTTTTTGTGTTATATGTTCCCCAACTAAACTGCAACTTACTTTCAATTAGCAAGATTATTCCTGACTTGAGCTATATTACTAAATTTCACTCTAATGCTTGTGAATTTCAAATGGCGGAATTGAAAAAGGTGATTGGCACTGTTGAATTGCATCAAGGTTTATACCTACTAAAAAAAGTTATCTCATGACACATAATTATCTTCTTCACCACCCTCTTCCCATGTTTCTGAGTCTGTTGTTTTTAAGGCTGTTGAAAGTTAAGTTTTATTATGGCATTGTCGTCAGTGTCATCCCAATTTTCATTAGGTTCCAAAGTTGTACTCTCATCTCTTTATTAACAAAAAGCCAGAATTTTATCATCGTGAAACCTATCAATTAACTAAAATACCCATCATGTATATCTTCTGTCTCAGTACAAAGTGTCACATCCTTTGTATATCATCCAAAGTGATATTTTAGTACCATCAAAATTAAAAACAATTAATGGAACCAGGTGATTTGTCTTCTTCATGATCACAGTAGAACCAATTAAATATATACCTCATGAAGAAAAATTTTGAAACTACACAAATCTTTCAATTCCAATGCAAAATTCATATTCTCAAAACTGATAATACAAAGGAATACTTCAACTCAATCATTGGACCCCACCGTGCAAAGAATGGTATCATCCATGTGAGTTGTGTTGAGAATCCACATCAAAATGGGATAACTGAGAGGAAGAATAGACATCTCTTTGATGTATCTAGGTTTATAATGCTTTCTCGCAATATCTCAAAAGTTTTCTAGAGAGAAGTAGTGCTCACAGCCACCAACCTCATTAAAAGAATGTCAAGCAGGATCCTTGGATTCAAAGCCTCACTTGATATTTTGATGGAAATATACCCTCATGTTAGAGTCGTCTCATATAATCATCCTCTAAAAATATTTAAGTCTCTTTTGTTCATATTCACCAACCAAACTGCACAAAGCTTAACCCAAAATACATCAAATATATCTTCCTTGGTTATGCTTCTAATAAAAAAGGCTACAAGTGTTATTCTCTCATTACAAAAAAATACTATAACTTCATAGAAATTACTCTTTGAAAAATAATCATACTATCCCTAAATATAAATTTGGGAAGGGGGTTTGGGTAAATGTCACATTTGAGACAATGATCTAGATATTTACACTGATTTAGAGTCATCACAACCTATTCTACTTCACTCTAACTATTATGTCTCTAAAGTTCCACCACTTGAGGATATCTAACTTGAAATTAATAACAAGGAACTTCGTGTGCACACTAAGAGATAGAAATTCACTAAGTAGGATGAAAACGATATGCAACCACAGGATTGTTCACAACCAAAATTGAAATTACACATCTCTGAAGTTCCAAGCGAGGCGAAATCCAGTGGAGTAGACATGAATAGTTCATAAATTATCCTATTTAGGAGTATGTTGCCTATGGTAAATTATCATCTTATATAACTTCTGTATCTAATCTTGATAGTGTGCAAAACCCAAGTCCATTCATGAAGCACCTCAAAGTGAGAATGAAAAATAACTGTTAAATAGAAGATCCAAGCACTTGATCTAATGGCACATAAACCTTTACAAAGCTTTCTCTAAATAAAAAACCCATTGGGAGCAATGTGTGCTCGATGTCAATTACAAAATTGATGGGAATATTAAGAGGTTCAAGGCAAGGTAGATGGCTAAAGATTTAACTCTCTCTTCCGAGATAGATTATTAAGAGATCTTTACACCAGTGGCCAAGCTAAACACTATAATAGTTTTTTCCTTGGCAGTAAATAAAGAGTGGATATTGCATCAGCTTGATATCTACAAATGTATTTTTGAATGGTGAGCTCGAGAAAGAAGTGTATATGATGGTCTCACCAAGGCTGAAAAATAGCTCATATAAACATTTAGTATGTAAACTAAGAAAGTCACTTTATGGCTTCAAAAAATCTCCACAGTTTGGTTTTATAAGTTTGCCAAGACTATTAAATCTAATTGGTACATCCAATGCCAAGCTGATTATACATTGCTAATAAAGCATACACAGGGAGGTAAAAAAATTATGTACATTGTCTATGTAGATGATATGATCCTGTCAGGCGATGATAAAAAATAGAGAAAAGATTTAAGAGGTTCTTACCGCTAAATTTGAAATCAATGATCCATGAGCTATGAGATACATTCTGGGCATGGAAGTGGTCAGCCCCAAAGTAAGAATTATGATATTCCAAAGAAAGTGAATCATAGACCTTCCAAAAGAAACAAGAGCGTTGAGATGTAAACTTGCTGAGAATCTAATGAATTTCAACAAAAAAATTACATTCAATAGGAGAAATAACACCAGTGGAAAGATAGATACCAGAGATTGGTGGGTAAGTTTACATATCTGTCACGCACTATACCTGATATCGCTTACTCTATTAGGCATTGCAAGTCAACCTTATGAATAGTCTAAGTGAAAGACATTTGGAGATGATTTATAGAATATTGATGTTTCTTAAGAAGACTCCTAGCAAAAGATTATTGTTTAAAAAATCATACAACGGAGGAGGTAGAAGGTTATAATGATGCTAGTAGGGCAAGATAACTTGTGAATAAAGGATCCACATATGGGTATTGTTCATATGTATGGAGAAATCTTGTCACATGGAGGAACAAGAAAGAGTCCCTATAAATTGTGCAGAATCTGAGTGCAACTTATAGAGACCACTGCTACTTTAGAATATTTTTGTATAATTTTTTATAAACTTTGATTTTAAGAGATTCCCTAATATGAAAGTAAGGTAAGCATGCTCTTTGCTTCAGATAGAACATGATTGTGGTGATTTAACAATGAACTTGAAAGCAGATAAGTGCTACTTTCTCTATTATGTTTTCAATGAAAAATGATAGATTAATAGAATCCTAAACATGGGTGTGCTTATTTGTGTCATATTAGGAAGAATTTTGTAGAACCGTATAATGATAACTATGTCATATTTTTTTAAAGCTAGACTTATATTATTTGTACTTTCCTTGATTATCTGATTCAAAAATCTAAGAAGAAAAAAATATAAGTGAAAAGAAGTCTACAAAAGTGATAGAATAAAAAAAAGTTTGATATGCTTTCTAGCTTAGGGAAAAAAATAAAGATGATGATGTTGATGAAGAGATATGTAGACAAACCTATGAAGCTGTATATTATTGTTGAAAAACTTAATGTTGCCCATTATAATAGTAAAATACATAAATAATTTAAATTAGTTGAAATCTATGAAAGATTTTATTAATGTATAAAATATGTGAGTGATTATATAAAACGCAGTCAATCTGAGCAAGAAGCAAGCAGTGGTCTCTATAAGTTAATTGTCTTATTAAGTAATTTGAACTCGAGAACAGAGGATCCACATTTGGGTATTTTTCATATGTATGGGGAAATCTTGTCACATGGAAGAGCAAAAAGCAATCAGTGGCCTTTATAGGTTGTCCAGAATATGAGTATCGGGCGCTTGCTTTGGGAATTTGTGAAGGAAGATGGATCCAAAAATTACAAAATGAGTTGAGATACTGCATAGTCAATCCCATAAAGATGTTATGTGACAATCAAGTCGTCATTAATATTGCAAAGAACTCTATGCATCATGACGAAGCTAAACACATTGAGATTGATAGACATTTTATCTCTGAAAAAGTCAATAGTGGCATTATTCACTTTTGGGTATTTTTCATATGTATGGGGAAATCTCGTCACATGGAAGAGCAAAAAGCAATCAGTGGTCTTTATAAGTTGTCCGGAATATGAGTATCGGTCACTTGCTTTGGGAATTTGTAAAGGAGATGGATCCAAAAATTACTAAATGAGTTGAGATGCTACATAGTCAATCCCATAAAGATGTTATGTGATAGTCAAGTCGTCATTAATATTGCAAAGAACTCTGTGCATCATGACGAAGCCAAACACATTGAGATTGATAGACATTTTATCTCTGAAAAAGTCAATAGTGGCATTATTCATTTAAGCTACATTTCAACTCATAAAATTAAGGATGTTTTCACTAAATCCTAACCTCCAAGCTTGTTCGATGATTTGAAAATCAAGCTGGGTCTTTACAATATTTATGGCTCGGCATAAAGGGGAGTGTGGAATTGTCCCTGTTAGGTGGCCCAGACCGCCGGCCATATGGCCCCACAGACCAATTTGTGGAAGCTGATGGAGGGAGTTTCTTATGTCAGTTTTATTCATTTTTATTATCCTTTTTATTATATTGTATGTATTTTATTTATTGTTTGTTTTGTATTTTGTAAGTTGTAATGGCATTAACTGTATTTAACCTACACATTTCCTATATAATAAGAGAAATATTGTATTTTGTATATGATGGAATAAGAGAAGATAGTTTCTCCATCTTTCTTCATTTCTATTTAAATTTGTATAGAAAACATGTACAACATCAGGGCATTTCAACCACATGCAGAGAGAGTCATTAGACTCAAAAAATGTGTTCAGTCAATCAATCATGTCTAAGAACAACGCAAAAAAACTATCGAAGTTAGTAGGCAAAGCACATGCGCACGAAAAGTTTTAAAATAGCTAAAAGCTATGTAGTTTCCAACAAAAACAACTTTTATAATGTTTCTCAAAGGAAATTAGTTTTTAGACAGATATTGAAAGTCCTATTCCAGATTAACTAAATTGAGTTTTCCAAATTAAACTCTATCTTTAAAGATAGAATCATGCAATTTACTTAGTTTACGAGCATCCACAAATATTCTGAATCACTGTGAAGTTCGTGTGTAGGTGCAAACCCTTCCAGTAACTCCACTACACCACAAAGACTATAAATAAGAAATGTAATTATTTGCGGGCTTCTATAAACTATTTATAGTTCACCACAAACACATTAGCAGACCTAACTAAGGTTTTACAAGCCTCGGTGAGCTACCTTTACGTAATTATCATATAATCCAACAATTATCAGGCAAATCGGTACATAATTCAAGCTCTTCTTTACATTTTAACAAATTTTGTAGGATTGAATCCTTATTATTTGAACAATATACTTTGAATTTTCAATACTCTAGTATGTATAGGTAATCAATTTGTTAAATCTAAGGCTACTGGTTAAGAGAAACTCTAAAACTAAACATTTAAAATCAATAACCAAACATTTTTCTTTCAAAATACTTTTCGAGACTATAGCATACATCTGAAATAAATTAAAAGCTTGCTCCACCACAATTCCACTTCGATACTTTGGTTGATTTGCTTATCTTCTTCATGCAATTGTGGATTTAAGTGTATAATTATTATAATTTGTATTTTATTTTTGTTTTATCAATCCTATTGATTTTAAGCTAAATATTTTCCAGAGTACATCTCTTAAAAGAGATATCCCTGCCTCCGATAACTTGAAAATGAAAGGTGTCCTAATGAAAAAATTTTAGTGAAGGTTCTCCAGCCCATTAATGGAGTGATCTGATCAAGTGCGGTTTGCAAGAAATCCATAGTGACATCATGCATCTAGGCATAGATGTCGACTGTAGCTGAACAATATAAAAAATCAGTGTCTGCCAATTGGTTGATTTCTGCTGAAGATTTCTTTCACTGGTTTTATTCGATAAAAAATTATTAATTTCCATTGTAATACGTTGTTTTCAAAAAATCTGTTAATTATTATTTTTTTTTAAATCACGATCAATCCCCGCATGGACATATGTAAAACCTACACTACTGACCAACGCTACTGTCAAAACTAAAACAAATTTAATTGCCTTCAAGACATCATTATTATAACGTCTCTCGGATTGCATATATAACGAGGGAAGCTTTCACAAAAAATTCACATATAATAAAATTTCTCGTCTAGTCCAGGCCCGCTAAGTTTTACATTACAAGGTTTTACATGTAAGAAATATATATGGACTTAAATGTATGTAAGACAAAAATCCTCAAACCAGGACAAATGTAATCTCTCTCTCATTACATTGAAATTTCGGCCAACATGCAATAAATGCTAATTGAAATAGCATTATCTCAACCCTTTCCATTAATGATTGTGACCTTGGCCGATAACAGAGATTTTAATAATTTATACTATGGCTTTCAACAAGCATACTATAGCATCTTCATAGATAAAACAATATTGTAAATGATGGCATATCACCATACATCAACTGCACCTATCCACCCTTAACATACTTCATGCAAAGTGAAGGGGATAATATTGCATGTATAGCACCATAACCTCCTAAGAAAAGTATAGAATAAGATATGAGAGTTAATCAATGGAATCATGCCTCCATATAAACCTTTCAAAATTTGAAAGGATGGACAAAGCAGCGTATGGGCTTTTGCCCTTTGCTTATTGAAACCTTGAAGAGGATTTTGTTCTTGTTGAGATGTTAAGCATCAAGTGTTAACCATTTAAAGAGTAGTGCTCCTAGGCTACAACAACAACAATAAAACACTATCCCACAAAGTGGGATCAGCTACATTAATCTTCTTTTTCCATTGTGTCCTATTGAGTGTCATATTTTCATTTAATTCTAATAGATTAAGATCATTCTTTTTATATATGTCCAAGCATTTTTTGTAGCCTTTCTTAGCACAAGTCAAATCTAAAACATCTACTCTCCTAACAGGGTCATTTGATGGTTAACGTTTAATATGACCAAATCATCTAAGACGACTCTCTCTAATCCTGTCTGTCACTAGAGCAACTCCAACCCTTTCACGGATATATTTATTTCAAATTTTGTCTCTTAAGTGTAAAACCAGTCATCCACCTGAACATTCTCATCTCAACATCACTTAATTTTATGCTTTTCTTTTACTACGCCTCTAGCTTATAAAATTTTCTTTTTAAGTCTAAGCAGTACTTTTCTATCACAATGGGCTTGATGCATTCCTCCACTTCAATCATCCAACTTGAATTCTACTAATAACATCCCCATCTATACCATCACTTTGAACAATAGACCCGAAATTTCCAAAATGTTAACTCATTATAATGAATTGATCATTCATTGTTATAACCACGCCACAAGATCTACTATTAGTAGAATTACATTCCATATATTTCGATTTAGATCTATTCAAACAAAACCCTTTAGACTCTAAATTGAACCTCCATAATTCAACTTTTTTCTAAACTCTCAAGTCTAATCCACAAGGATATCATCTACAAAAAACATATACCAAAAGTACAACCTCCTGTAAATATCCAGTATGAAAATTCATAACAAAAGCAAAAAGATATGGGCTTAAAGATGGTCCCTAATATTATCCAATTGAAATAGGAAAATAATTGGTCAATCATCTTTGTGTTTGAACACAAGTAACACCTCTAGTATACATATTTTTAATGTCTTGAATGAGCAATATCAACATCTTTATTTTCTATAACTCTTCAAAGAACTTTATCATAATCTTTTATAAATCAACAAAAAACAAATGTAGATCATCCTTACTATCTATAACTTTCCATCAAACCTCTCAATAAATGTATAGCTTCTATACTAGACTTGTCCGACATGAATCCAAACTAGTTTTGAGATATTTTTGTATCACATCATTGCTATTATGTGAAGTTATATTTTGTTGATCAATTATTCATTTAGAGCAGTAAGTTTCGTCGTTCATGCTTGACGATGAGTTTGATGGTACGGGAGGTGTCCACCTATTATGGGTTCGAAGCGCAACACAAGAAAGATTTTATTTCCTATACCATACGCCGCAGAGCTCGGATGAAGCACCTAGACGCAACGCCCGAACGCTTGGAACAGAAGCGCCCCAACACTCGAAAGGGAGCGTCGCAGCACTCGGTCTATGTTTAGGAACCCAAGAGCTCGACACTCCAACGCCCCAAGGGGAGCGCCATAATGCCCAATCCAGGTTCAGAAGCCCGAAATTACCACATTGTAATGCCCATAAGTAAATGCAACTACACCCTACCATAGCGCTTCGGTGCCAATAACTATATTTGTGCAGTTCTCTGATTTGAGTTTTAATTATGTCGATCCGATGTGTGTGTGTGTTGACAACGAGATTTTGGTTTCTCTTACGTAAGGATGACAGGAATGAGCGTTCATGAGTTCCAAAGCGTGGAGAGGCTTGAGTGTGGTGTAAGTTATAAAATTCTCCTCTTTTTTCATAGTGGATTTCTAGGTGAGGGGCAGTTTCTACTGTAGAGCCACACCTATCATGGCGCTTACGTGTCAATTCTATTTAAACGCCACCACGCCCTATCATGGCGCTTTGGTGCAAATTCTATTTAAATGAATATTTTAATATAAATAACACGATTAAATTTTGTTTTGGAAAAGCTATTTTTTCTGTAGCAGTTTCACAGTTACTTCTTCAAATAGTTGTAGCTGCTCCAAACAAACCCTAAACCTAGTAGCACTAGGCTCTCCCCCAAAATTTTAAGACTTAGTTGATCAAAAATCTTTAACTTAATAGAAAACCCTACTCTCATCACTTAGGTTTTTATTTCTACAAAATTAGAATTAGACATTTTAAAATACTCAAAATTTTGACTCTTTAAATTAGACTTAAGATTAGTAAACTAGAACTTTCACCTTTTAAAAATTGACAAGTTCTCAGTAGAAACGAAACAGGGACTCACAAATCTGCATACTGTTTGATTGACACGTATAATTGCGTGGTTAACGCCTTTTTCATGATATCATGACATCACATTTTTAGCTTCCTTACCAGCGAATAACGTTAAACTTCTAATTTATGAAGATTTTAGTTGAATTTTGAAGTTTATATTTGAAATCTATAATGTTTTTACATTTTTATTTTGTTATTTCCTATGCAAGGCATCAAAGAAAAGATCATACTTTGTGATTTTTTGTTTTTTGTTTTCTTCACATATAGTTGTTTAATTGTAGTTTCTGTAAATTGTGTTCCGTTATTTTAGTATAGGAACATTAATTAGTCACAAGTTGTATGTATAGAACAGGACCTGTGAACTAGTGTTGTACAACCGTGAAATAGAAAACATAATTAAAAATCAGAAAATTTAGAAAACATAAAAATAGTTAGAAGCAATAGTGAAATTTCATAAAGAAAAATATTTACTCTAAACCACTTAAAGATTATGTCAATCATTTGATGGAAGAGATTCACTTGAGTATCAATAATTCTGTCGTAAAAGCCAATTCCTTTGAACTGAAGTCTGTCATAATCCAGGTGGTTCAGAACGTTCAGCCCGGAGGATGACCCTAATTTGCACTTAGCCAACTTTTTAGAATTATGTACGACGTTTACGTATTACGGCGTCTCTAACAATGTTGTTAAACTTAAGTTATTCACCTTTTCACTTAGAAATAAAGCTATAAGATGTTGAATTCTTTAGCAGCAGGGTTTATCACCACTTGAACTGACCTAGCCCAAAATTTTTTGGCTGAGTACTTCCCACCATCTAAAATAGTAAAGCTTAAGAATGACATAATTTCTTTTCAACCAGTAAGAGAGTGGGTCAATTTACGATACCTGGGAGAAGTTTGAAGAGTTTCTTAGAAACTATCCACATCATGCCCTATCAGATTGATTAATTATCCATATTTTTTTATAACAAACTTGTGGGGTCTTTAAGGTCTATGATAGATGTCGCAGCTAGGAGGTCTTTTATGTCTAAATCTTTTGAGAAGGCCTATATATTTATAGAAAATATGACTACCAATAATTTTCAATGGTCTTTGAGAAAGTCAACCGCAAAAAAGTAGTCGGTGTCTATTATGCTGATGTGTTAGCAATTTTGACTTCACATGTAGATGCTATATCGATGAAGAGGGACAATTTAGGTTTAAATCCTACACTATGATCACTAATAATCGAAGAGAATATCTATGGCTAGGAAGTTTATCATAGCGTTGTAACCTCTAAATACAATAAACAACAAACTAACCGCCCATATCCTAATACATATAATTCAAGATGGAGCAATCACCCAAATTTTAATTAGAATAAAAATCAAAATGTAGGAAATCAACCTTGAGGTAGTAACCAGCCTAATACATTAGCCAATTGGAATGATTGGGGAAACAACAGCCCGAGAACGACTTATCCACCTGGATTCAATTCAAATTCACAATTTAAGGAGAAGTTATCTTTAGAAGGGATATGTTACAGATGAGAAATCAATTACAATATTGTCAAGCTGCAGGCATAAGAAACATCAAAAATTAATTAATGCAGACATCAAATTCTTTGAGCGGTATACCCCCCAAGGAGCACTTCCAATAATACTGAAGTGAATCCAAAAGAAAAAGGGAAGGTGCAATGTAAAGTCATTAGACTTGGGAGTGAAAACAAGCTTGAGGGGCCTGAAGTACAGGAGCCTAGAGGAGAGGAGTCTGACCTTGAGCCTAAGAAAATAATTGTAAAATATTCACAAAACTTGGAAAAATTACATCACCTCATATTAAGGAACTTGAGAGACCATTATTATCATTTCCTCAGAGAACATAGAAACAAAAGTTAGACCAATAGTTATTCAGATTTTAGAAGTGTTCAAAAAGCTCACATTAAACATCCCTTCTGTAGAAATTTTAGAATAAATATCTGGTTGTGTTAAGTTTATGAAGGACATGCTTGATAAAAAAATAAAAGCTAGGTGATAATGAGACTGTGGCTCTAACTGAGGAGTGCAATGCAATTCAACAGAAGAAACTTCTACCAAAAATTAAGGATCTAAGTGGCTTCACCATTCCCTACATCAAAGAAGAAAAATATTTTGGGGAAGCTTTATGTGACTTAGGAGCCAAAATTAACCCCATAACCTTATTGATCTTTAGGAAACTAGGTTTATGTGAGGTTAAACCCACTACTATAACCATTCAATTAGTTGATTGTTCTTTGAGTTATCTTGGGGGGTTATAAGAGATGTACTAATTAAAGTGGATAAATTTATCTTCGCAACAGACGTTCTAGTTTTAGACATATAAGAGGATAAGGAAATCCCGATTATACCAGCTAGAACTTAGCTACTAGATGGACCATGATTGATGTTCAGAAAAGGAAACTTGCAATGAGAGTGAATGAGCAGGAGATTACATTTAGGGGATGTTTGGGATCATTTTTTTTTTTTTTTCGAAAATAAAAAATAGGAAATAAACAAAAAAAAATAATGTTTGCATAAATGTTTTCAATTTTATTTCTACTTTTTATTTTTTGGAGGAATACATTGTTTTTTTTTTTTTTTTGGAGAAACATTTCTATTTTTAAAATACTCAAAATAAAAAAAAACATACTTTTGTTTGTTTTTAAAATACTGAAAATATCGAGTCCAGCTGCCCGCTGCCACCTACCCTACCCGCTGCCATCAACCACCCATTGCCCGCACCACAGAACGCCACAAGGCGTAGAACCCTACCTGCAGCCCGCCACCGGCCTCCGTCCGTCATCTGCGCTGTCGTTGCCTGTCGTCAGCAACCGTTCGCCACCCGCCATGTTGTCGCTCCCGCCCCCCCCCCCCC
>NW_018165487.1:112517-127835 GCF_001263595.1 Phalaenopsis equestris
CGCCGCCCCAGCCACCATCTGTTGCCCGCATGTCACCGCAGGCCCTGCCTACTGCCCGCCCGCCCACGGGTAATGCTTTGTGTTAGGTGGAGCAAGGAAAATGCAGTATATGTCACGGGTGACAAAGTTTAATATTGAAGCACACAAGGACAACTGTTTTGTAAAAAGTATAGTTTTAAAAAAAATAAAAAATACCCAAATATTTTTATATTTTTTATTTAAAAAAATAAATAAATCATACTAGTACCAAATGTTTTTTTCTAAAAACAGAAAACAGAAAACAAAATAAAAATAAAACTGACTAAAAAGAAAAATAAAAATAGAAAACATAAAGTGATTCTAAATAGACCTTTCACATTTTAAAATCAATGGAGAATCCCCAAAATACATGTTATAGAGTAGATGTGGTGGATGAGTTGATTAGGAGACTAAATTATAATAAGAAACTTCAAGCCTTCTTATGACCTTGGAAGAGAATAAGTAGATTTGTTCCCAATTGTTAACAAAAATTTGAATCACTACTTGGGGTCTAATTCAAGGGAGGTTCTCACATTTGATAAAAAACCCTACTCTCATCACTTAGGTTTTTGTTTCCACAATTTTAGAATTAAACACTTTAAAATTCTCAAAAACTTAGACTTTTCAACCTAGACTTAAGAATGGTAAATTAGAACAAACACCTTTTTGAAAATTAATAAGTTATTTGTGGGATCAATAAACAGACTCAAAAATTTATATACTACTTGATCGACATATATACTTGCATGATTGGTCTCTGCTTCACAGCATTGCAACATTAAATTTTTGGTGTCGTTGTTAGGAAATGATATGCCCTACTATTAGAGGCAACCACTAGAGTAGTTAAAGATAAATTTAATATTCTAGACACCATAGTTAATGTTAAGCCTTTAGCTCCTTCGGTAATAGAAGCTTCTAAATTAGAACGTAATGTTCTCCCAAGGCAATTAAAATATGCAATTCTTAGGAGTCTTCAATTTTACTTAGTATTATTTCAGCTGTTTTGAAGGATTTGCAAGAAGCAAAGTTGATGAGAGTTTTGAGAAATTTTAGGAGGGCCTTTGAGTTTAGCAAATATTAAGAGTATTAGCCCTTCCTTATGCATGCATATAATATTAAAAGTGAAAGATCATGAACCGAAGGTTGATCCTCAAAGGAGGCTAAGCACAGTGATGTAGAAGGTAGTTAAAAAAGAAATCCTGAAGTGGTTAGATGCAGAAATTATTTATCTTATTTCGAATAGTGTTTAGGCTATCCCGATTCATTGTGTACCCAAAAAGAATGGAGTGAAAGTAGCAGAGAACTATAGGAAAAAACTTATACCACTAGGCGTCACTTGTTGGAGGATCTATATAGACTATATTAAATTGAATAAAACAACTATAAAGATCATTTTCTTGTCTTTTCTCGTCCAAATAGTTGATAATTTAGCAGAACACCCTTACTTTTATTTCTAGTTGGTTATTCTGGTTACATTAAATTCGCATAGCTCCAGAAAATCATAAAAAGACTACTTTCACTAGTTCCTATGGAACATTTGCCTTTACGAGAATGTTCTGCGAACATTGCAATACTCTTGTCACTTTTCAGAGGTGTATGATGTTTATTTTTTTGAATTTGATAAAAAAAGATTGAGATTTTCATGGATGACTTTTTTGTATGTGGCACATCTGATGCTTTGAACATCTTGTTAAAGTTTTGTAAAGATGTGAGAGATTAATTTAGCACTAAATTAGAAAAAATGTCAATTTACGGTGACTAAAGAAATTTTTTTTAGCATAGGGTGTCAGAGAAAGGCATGGAAGTAGAATAGGTCAAAATTAAGGTTATAGAGAAATTGCCGCCACCTACTTCCGTTAGAGAGATTAAAAAAGATTTAGGGCATGTAGCATTACGATCTATAAAACTTCGAAGCCTGTGTCCACCTATTAGTGAAGGACGTACACTTTGTTCTCGATGAAAAGTGTCTAACAGTCTTCCAACATATGAAGAAAAAATTATTCATTGTGTCTGTTATTGTTGTCCTGGATTGAAAATTTTCATTTGAGCTTCTGTGTGATTATGTTGTAGAGTTGTGTTAGGCCAAAGGTGGGACAAGGCTTTTCATGTAATATATTATGGCAGTATAACTCTTAGTCAAACTCAATTTAATTACACTATCATATAGAAAGAGCTCCTCGTCATGATATATGCATTTCATAAATTTATATCCTACCTGATAGAAACCAGTTAAAACTTACACTGACCACCCCGCTATCAAATAACTTGTAATTAAAAAGAATATCATATCTTATTGGAACTGATGGTTGCTTTTATTATAGGAGTTTGATATAGAGATGGTAGATAGGAAGGATACTAAGAATAGTGGGTTGTCACCTGTATAGGCTTGAGCAGAAAATTTCTGAGAATTTATTCGATAAAATTAATGAGTTTTCCTGACGAGCTGCTCCTTTCGATCATTGATCAGAACATTCCTTGATATCATGGTAGACAGATATTATGAATTTCATTGTCAGGAGAATCATTCCATATGATTTGTCGTACCAAGAGAAGAAAGTTTATATCTGCTGTCAGATTTTACTTTTGGGATAGATCCAATATCTTTAGAATGTGCAAGAACCAAATTATGAGACCGGGTGATGGTAATTCTTGAAATTAGAGAGTTTTATGCAAATGCTAAAGAGCATAAGGATGAAGAAGTTTTTGTCAATTTTAGTTCAGCAAAAATCAATTCTATCTTTGCACTCCATGACATTCGTCATGACAAATATTTCATTTTCATGTCTTCGGATGCAGATCTGACTGAGATTACTACCTTTTTGACTTACTACTGTGACTCTTGGCATTTTCATGACCAAAAATTGGTAATTTTCCTTCCTCTGTTATGAATGTCGAGTAGAAGTGGCATAAATTTATTTCTGTTGAAATTTTCTCTTTGAATAATGTGAGTGAGGTGACACGAGAAAGGGTGTTTTAAAACTATTTCATTCAAAATGAGAAGTCAATAGATGTTGGGATTATCATTAATACTGTTGATCATGGCATCACTAAGGGGGTACAACGATTGATCTTGGTCATCCTTCAGTGATTTTTTTGTTGTGTTTAAAGGTTGAGGTGAACTACGTCTTAGGAGGAACAGTTACATCCTAACCTAACAAGCTCATTACAAAGAAGACCATTAGGACCTACAGTATGACATCTTTTAAGCGATGAGAAATCAAGATCTGCCCCTTCACGACTCCAACTTTCTTCCTCCTTTACCGCTATTTCAGAAAAGTTGAACACCCAGTGTAATGATATTGTAATTCCGCAATTGTAGCAGCACGACATGGGCCAGAAGTTTGATTTTTATGTTGATCAACATCGATAAGAACACGACTACCATGTGCAGACTTTCAATACACATGGAAAGATGATCCGGTACAGCTAGACACAGAAAGGGTCTAGGACTGCTCAGCTTCGAATGCACCACCATTCCACTATTATGGTGAGAATGTTGAGCCCATGGAGGATGATGATGATAAGTGCTGATAGGTTTGATACTTGGATTTGCTAACTGCTCTACTGTGCCTGATTTTTTGTTGTGTTTATTTTCTTTTATTTTATTTATGATTGACATTTATGTGGATGTTATATTTGACATGTGATTTTGCAATTGATACTAAGATTGGTGGACTTTTCATTTGAATTTGTGACAAGCACTACTTATTTTCTTGCAATATTTTGTTTTATTATGTGATTCATTGAGGTTTTTCTAGTTGTGATGTGATTTGGTGTTTACTATTATTTGTGTTTTACTTTTCATTTTGGTCATATATGCTTACTCTCACGTGTATATTTATTGTTTTGTTATTACACATTCATGTTATACCTATTTAATTATTTTTTTACCCAATTATCTGCATGTGTAAAAAAGTTTTGGGGAGAGATGTTTGTGTAAAAATTGTGCCCTAAAGTAAAAGTTGATATCTGAATCTTAGAATTCCAATAAAAAATGGTTGATTTAATTAGGGTTCAGAGTGATTTAATGAGAAGTTAAGAAAATCAGTAGAGATAATATAAATATTCATTAAGTTTAAAAACTATTAGTGATTCCATAATAATTGACCTTTAACTCTCATTAATTACTCTTGTATATAAAAATTTCTAAACACTTAGCCTGAGATTGACTAAATATAAAAATTAACTTATCAAATATATAAAAATTAATAACTACTCAATTCAAATAAATTATTTTTCAGTTAAAATCTATTGAATTTCAATATTTTAAAATAAGTTAGGAGATAACTGAGAATTAGCCAAAGAAAGAGTTGGTATTCAAAATCATTAAAGAAGAGCTTAACTAAATATAATAATCATCGATGAAATTTAAGAAGGAAAATAGTAAAAATTTAAAAGAAAAGGAAAAATTATGAAAGCTAAAGTGAAAAAGAAAATTATTTAGCAGTTCTAGAAAAAAAGCTTGAGGTCAAGCTTGAATTTTAAAATTAGTACCAACACCCTTTCTAAAGTAAGAGAATCAAGAACCTCAACAACAACAATAACAAAAAGCCTTTATTCCACTAAGTGGAGTCGGCTACATGAATCCTCTTTCTACATTGCGTCCTATTGAGTGTCATATTTTCATTTAATTTTAACAGATTAAGATCGGTTTTTATACAATATGCCCAGGTCTTTTTAAGTCTACCTTTGTCTTTCTTAAAAAAAGTAGAATCTAAAACATCGACTCTCTTAACATAAGTAAGGAAAAAAAGAACCTCCTTAACTATAAATTCAAAATACTGAATTCAAGGAGATAATAACTGAATTAGCATTATTTTATTGATTAGTCAAATTGAATTATATATATTTGAAAGGAAATCTTATTTTAGTCAACAATGCATAAGTGATTTAGGGGTAATTATATAGAAAGTATACTAACACGAATTATGTTGGGAAATTAGGGGTTTCTAAAAAAATTCAATCTTAGGAAGAGGTTTATGCACCTTGAATGACTTATTACCTCATTACTAAAGAACCCTCAAATCCTAAGTTTCAAACTATCATTAACTTTATGAATTAAATTACTTGATGGCAAGTAATATTTATGTTTAGGAGAATTAGACGTAAGAATATCCAAATGGCTAAACGAAATAAAAAATCAAGGCATTTTAAAATTGAAGAGATTCTTTGAAAGAAGAATAGAGTACCCATGACCTTATATCAAAATAAATCGGAGTTCAACTATTAGAAGCACAAGCCTTATAGATAGTAGGATTAACTCAAAATTTTGCTCTACTAAGCATGAACTCCCCCAAACTTCTTTGTGCCCACCCCGCCAACAGTCGACTGCTCATTGGAGATATAAATAACGGGAGTGAAATAAATTTTGAGAATAGAATTACCAAAACATTATAAAGTTATTAATATAAATGGATCATTAAGTGCAAGGAAATATCAAAATTCTAAAGCTCTCAATAGCCTAACAAGGGCTCAAATGAATCAATCACAAGAATATGATGTACATATCCATTTAATTATGCATTTGATAATACCATATTCATAAATGTTGTGTCATAGTGGGGTCTCACGAGTCTTTAGAAATATCCAAGCTTTTATATGGGTCACAGCCTTCCAAAGAGATATCCTTAGCCGTGCATTTGTAAATTCAATACTTTACAATGAAGGTCATTGCCTTCCAAAACAACCTCTACTAGGCACTTTCATACACATGTCCATCACATTCATGTGGTACAAGGGTTCAATTCATCCAGATGTCCAAATTGTCAACATAGCATTCTAAGCATCACAAAAGTGTTAACACAATTTATGCAACAATCAAGGTAGAAGGAAACTACGAAATAATAAAAAGCAACTCAAAAGACAGAAAAAGTGTTACATTTCAATTAGTTACAACCAAAATGTAGTCATGAAGGACTAATGCATAAGTTCCCTCTCCACTCAACCCTTAATCACGGTGACTAAACTCTCCAACAGCCTCACTCATCACTAAGGTTAAGAAATAATAACACCTTCATTGGCTAAGATCAACTCTTATATATTGCATGGGATGCTATAATTCAAGAGTTATAATTTAAACAAATGATGTACATCCAGGCATCTCTAATTCTTCTTCTTTATCTCACTTCCTATCATTCAAGCAAAAAAAAAAAACATTTCAAGGGACAAATTGCAAAAAAACAACTGGAAGCTTGATCTAGTAGAGTGGATCATGGTCACTCGCTGCTAGAAGTATCCAAAGATTCTTCTCCAAATAAAAGTGTTCAACATACAATAGTCAGCTTTAGTCCTTTATGTCCAAGCCTCTCAATTAACAATAAGACTACTTAGGCAATTTATACTGACAATCTTCTTCCAAACATCACATGATAACTACTACAATTCAAGCCCTGCTAACAACCATTTAGCCTACCATACATGGCTCTTGGCAACAAACCAAATTACTAGGCAACATACCGAAGAGCTCAAATAGAGATTAGTTGTTTTTAAATCTACCTAGCTAGTGGTTAAATGATTAATAAGCAAGCTAAATCAAATATTAAAACAAAACTTCAAAAATTTATAAATAAAGGTTCTCGAACATTACAACAGCAAATAGAAAACAAATAGAAAATTATTTGGAGGAAGCCTTAAGATCCATCAATCAAAAAAAAGGTACATTGCAACGTTTTCTTGTTGCAAAATTTTCCCTTTGATTTAGAGTCTCATTTTGTTTTCAAAAATTTTGCCTTCAATTTTTATTCGCATCTAAACAGTAGTAAAAATTTGTTCGCATCTCCAAATCTCAATATTTGTAGTTTCTTAAAGTTGAAAACCTGTGTGTGGGAGGGAAAATTTACTTGGAAAAGTTTTAAATTGTGATTCAGCTTTGTTCTTTCCTAAACCGACTACACGGTATAAGCAACAATAACTTGAATAAAATATAAAGAAATAAAATTTATTAAAGCAAATTCAAATTCAATCATATCCAGAACAATTCAATCTTGTTCACATCAAGGATTGATCGTCTATATAAAGCTACTTGGACTAGCAAACAGAGTACACTTTTTGTCCTTTCAATTTTCATCTAATGGTATAAATTTATCTACCTCGCAATTTGGATTATTAAACTTTTAATTATTGAATTGTCTGTTGATAGAATATGCTGACTTAAATCTTCTCATGATGGTGTGCCTGAGAATAACCACCAATTTAAGCCTTCGTCAATAGATTAGATGGTCAAATATCAATGTCTTAAATAACTTTGGTATAATCATGATCGGATGATAAAATCATAATCATTCATGATTTAATTAGTCAATCATACATAAGAATCCAATTCATATTTTTTTTCAAAGGAAAATTTAAGAGAAAGTCAGGTAACATAAGTATATTATAAAAAATTTCCATCAATACAGTTCATTATATCTTATACTAGTTACAAAACAAACGAAGTGATGTATCTGAACATTTAATTACAATTGGGCATCAGAATATTAAAAAAATCTATCAATAAGATAAACACTAGAAAAACAAACATTTTAAAAATCCAATGCAATGTCATTAAAAATCTCTAATCGACCTTATCAATAATTCAGATTGTCGGAAGGTCCTCAAAAGAAATATGTCTGCCACGTGATTTATGCATAGACTACAAGTAGGGCTGTCAAAAAAGTTTGTTGTTCGCGAACAGTTCGTGTTCGGTTCGTCAATGAGTTCGTGTTCGATTCTTTCGATAAGTAAACGAGACAAACGCGAACAAATTTTTTTCGTTCGGTTAGTTAAACGAACCAAACACGAACAGTGATGCGTTCGTTCGTGTTCGAATCGTTATTGTTTGAAATATAAAATAATATAAAATAATTATATATAAAAAATTTATTATATTTTAAAACATTAAATTTTATAAATTATAATATATAATAAAATAATAATAATAATAATATATTAATATACTATAGTAGTAATATACTAATATAGATATTGTATATTTATATAATATAAGTTATACAATTAATATATAATATTATTTTTATATATTAATATTAGGGATGTCAAACTGGCTCGTCGTTCGCGAACAGCTCGTGTTCGGTTCGTGTTCGGCTCGTTCGTTAAGAAACGAACACGAGCTTATTTCAAACAAACTAAATTTTAAACGAACCGAACACGAGCACAAGCTTTGTTCGTTCGTGTTCGGTTCGTTTACACCCCTAACTACAAGTTCCAAGTTGCTTTGGATTGGAACAATACACTGAGGCTCCTAAAACGTACATTTCCTTATCAATCCAGGGAATTTATCTCATCATCCCATGCCAGAGAAATTTACCACTATTATACCTATACTACCAAGGGGTTATTTTTTCAAAACACCAAGGATTCTGAAAAAGAGTCAACAGTTGGGGCTTCCAATTTTAAGAAAAGTGGCCAAACTGTTTTTCAATTGCCAACAACTTATAGAATTTTCCTATGAGTATCATTATAAATCACCTTGGAGTTTCAGACACCGGAAACAATATTTTTTGAGGTTTGTGTACTTGGGTTGAGTTCTAGCAATGTAGAAGACATGTTAGAGGGCATTTCCTTATTGGCCATGAATTGTATCGTAGCCACAACTAGGAATGATGAGAATTTGCAATAGATCATTATCTCAACGCCTATTATAAGCCATGAATAAATCCTGCGAATAAATTGCTGATATTAAAATTGTATGAATGTAGTTTCTCAGGTGATTATAGTATTACAGGGAAGAAATCCAACAGAAGAGTATCAATAGAAAAATTCTATGAACGAAGTTTCTAAATCCTGTTTTAGCTTCTTTTCCCATTTCTTTGACATAGCTACACTCTTGGAGAATCAACTCACGGTTATTCAAAATAAATATGTGCTCCAAAACCAAATGTACGCACCTCAAAATATATGCTGTGCAGCAAAATCAAAAAATAAATAAATAAATAAATAAAACAGATTTCTCATGATTTAAGCAGCTTCAGGGAAATTATATGATTGATGATGGCATTTCCTTATAATTATATGCAGAAATTAAGGCATTTTCTGCATAATTTGTGGGAGATAAGTTCTATTCTAGCTAGCAAGATGCAAGAGTTTAGTGCAGGCATTCTTTTACCATAGATTACACCCGCTAAATAAACTAGGCATTTTCTCTGACGCAAATAGAAGCACACTGCATGTCACATCTCCACAGGAGAAGTAATTGACAACAGAACAAAAGAAAGTATTTGTCGATTATCTTACCATCCCTTCATAAAAGAGGGGCAGGAGTCATCTTCATGCTGGTGATGGTGGTGATAATACATCTGAGAAGGAGGTTGAGGTGGCGGTGGTCCTGGCTGACCATAGTCATCATTGAAGTAGCTCTGATAGCCCGGAGGCTGCGGGGGCGGAGGATAAAACCCAGAAGGCGGAGCAGGGCCAGGATAAGCGTAGCCAGTTTGAGGAGGTGGCGGAGGATAAGGATGGCTATAACCTAAAACAAATAATTAAAAAAAAAAGAACCCAAATCATCAATTTTCTCATCCACAAACATCAATTAAAATCAATACGCTACAAATCAATCCAGCAATCTCTAGAACGCCGAAGGGTATCAAGCCAGGGCATAATTTGGGGAAAATTACTAAAATGAAGAAAATGCGAATAATGATGCTCCTGCATGAGACGATCTAAAATAACATCTATTGGCCTACAACCAGTGATTCGATATCACAAACCCTCCATTTCCTTTCCGCATACGAATCAGAACATCAAAGCGGAAAATATGGAGCGTAGATTAAAGAAGAATCCGTGCTGAAAACTTCAGAAAAAAGAGCAGATCACCAGAAGATCAAAGAAAAGATGAAGAATGAAAAGAAAGATGGGAGTGAAGTGAACTGCCTGGTGGAGGATAGGAAGTTGGGGCTTGCTGGTAGCTCATATCGGCTTCTTCCTCTCTCTCTCTCTCTTGCAAACGCCGCTGCTGGTGTTAGGAAACCGATGGAGCAGAGCATCCGAGGTTCGCGTTTATGGAACCTGGATGGTATAACTACATATGATTTGGTAATATGACGAATGGATGGTGTAGAATGATGGAAGAGTTTATGGCAGCGTCAACGAAAAAAGAAAAAGATATTAGATATATAAATATATAAGAATTTGGTGGTAGCTTTGTAATTTTTTTTTTTTTTTTTTTTGCTAGCTTAAATGAGTGACATCTGCTTGCTTCCTTAGTCACGAAGGCAAGCTGTGAGATAATATCTACTGGAGATCATAAATGAGGGATTATTACGGTTATAAAATTGGCATCAAATTGAGCTGCTGAGGAGCAAAAATTTTTCTGTACGTATTCCTGACGTAGCTCTACGTGCGGCGCAGGTATTCATGAGCTATTTTCAGATTATTTTAGATTTATTTTCAATAATCCCGAAAGATGTCCGGACAGAAAATGCGTTTGCTGGAGAGGTTGTATTTGTGTTTATCTAGAAAAGTTGTTTATCTGAAAATATGTGCCACGAGGTTTTACCCGCTTTTCTTGTTTAGTGTAAAAAACCAACTGCATTTTCGATAAACTTCTCAAACGCAGTTTCCAAATGGTGAGGTAGTGTTTGCAAAACGTTGTCGCAGAGGATAAGCTGCCCTAATTAGAGCCTAAAGCTTGAACTATAATTGCTCGGTTCGGTTTAACCTCAAATCACACCGGAATGAATCTGTTTTGATGAATTGTTGATGATTTAATTTAGTAGTTCATTTGGAGTTTCTTTAGCTAATATGTCATTTTAGGTGTTACTAATATGTTCTGACATTTTAAATTAATTTTTAAAGCATTAATTCTCTAATGAGAAGTAGAATTTTAAGGAATTATGAAAAATAATTGGTCATTTAAATTATGACAAATTTAATGGTATGAAATATTTTTAAATATTATTTAAATATATAAGTTTTCTTAATTTAAATATCTGTAAATTATTTAATGTGGATGCTTTATATTTCATAAATTAATTTTATTTCTATCACATATTAGGATAATCATCTTATTATTTAAGTGATCGTTAAATAATTATAGAATCTATTACATTATCATGGGTAAATCATTATTTGAATCTTGCATGTTGATATGTATGTTGATATGTATCTGGCTAAGACTATTAGTTTGGATAGCTTTCTTCGAAAGTGTCCTACAGAATAAAAGTATTTTGTCACATCGAAGATTAATTTCTAGAACCTTGTTTGTCGAAGTTGTAGTAGCATCCACTTATTGTTTCATGGCATTTGAGACTTTTTCTTGAGATCATTCGGAGTCAAAAAAATTCTATCTCAATTTTGATAAGCATATCCTAAAAGTTAAAGAAAGGGTGTCGCTATCAGAAAAAAAGTCATTAATTCTATAAGAATTTCAGTGGATTCTTCTATGACTTGAGAATTAATATTGTCAGAATTATTAGGAGCCATGCTGCTATTTAAATTACTAAAGATAATCAATGAAATTTCATAATAAAGAGACAAAACATACCTTGAACGACTATTCTTTGCATTGATAGTTACCAAGAGAATGAGAAAGCCATATAGAGTAAGTGGTACAAGAGTCCTAGGGCCCTCACTTGAGATAACTACCCTCGCAGGATTACTCTCAACAACTTTAGTTGTTCGCTTACAAATTATTTCTCCTTTGGTTTTTACTTCAAGTTATGTTGACTTCACTATTGGTTTCACTTCTTCCCTCTCCATAAGTGCTACAAAGGCACCTAGTTTAAAAGGTACTTTAGTTATTTCAAGAGTCTATTTAAAAATATTTTAAGTTGCTTGATGATCTTCTGGGAGGGCTTGGACAGGACAACGTTCCGACCTTCTTCTACATACGGATAAAGGGGGTTCTAGTCTCCACCAATGATAACACTGATATAACATTAATTCGGTATACAATTTAAGGATAACAATAGTCCCTTCCTTATGGCTCTTCTTTAACAAGTTTTTGAAATTGAATCATTCTTCTATAGTGGGTTTGAGCATTCTATGGAATGGGCAGTAGTTGGGCTCATTGATTTGTCCTATTCTTTAGGCCTGAGAAGCTCAGGGAGATTGAAATCTAGGATTCTTACTAAATTCTTAAACTTAATCTTTACAACATCATTAATAAAAGAATAAACATGATTCATCCTTACTTTGAACATATATCTAAAAGTTTTTTTCTCAGGCTTATAGGGTTGTTGTGATCATTATTGTTGATGGGTCTGTTGTTGTTGTGGTGACTGCCACTAATATTGTATGTTGTAGTTGTGATGACTACCACTACTGATATCTGAAATTTTCATATTATATTCTCATGGTTTATTTCTCTTTATTAATAACATACACATTTGGTGTTTTTTTTTTTTTTTTTTTTTTTTTTTTTTGCATCCACAATAGATTTTGAAAAAATTCATATAAATGATCGGATACGACATTCGAAGAATAATATACTAACCTGAAGGATAACAATACTACCATAGAATAGATCTAATCATTTGAATGATGAAAATTTTCATGATTCATGGATCCGCGAAACCAAGATTTTTCCCTTGCCTTATCGATATATGTTAAAATTTATTTTATTATGAGAGCAAGTATCCCTATGAGGGGACTCCTTCATAGTTAATTATATTTTAAAAATAACTTCTGAGAATACTCTCGATTAAACTCATATCTTATATCTTTTTTAATTGAGAGATGGTAGATGTTTTGAAGACTTAGAAAAAATGATGGCCTCGAATAAAGGTTGGCTTCACTTGAATTGAGCAACTCGAGTTTCTTGAGTTAATTTCAATTTTAAAATTTTATTATGAGTTAAAGTTTAATTTAAGTTAGTTGTTAAATTTTGATAATGTGTTTAAAATTTTAAAACTTGATTTAATGAAAAATTTTATGTTTTGTAACATTAATTTGTAAAATTCATTGGATTTATTTTAATTTGTCTTTAAAATTGGTTTGAGAATCATTATAATTCATTTTTAAAGTTTAAAGTTTTTTTATTACTTTTTGAAATTAATTAAGATTTATTAAAGTCGGTAGAATTTGGTTTTAATTTAATTTTAAGGTTACTTTAAAACTTCTAAAAAGTTTATAAGGTTTTGTTAGAGTTCAATTAGGTCCATCTAAATTTATTAAGGTTTTTTAATTCATTAAATTTGTTAAACTTTATTACAGTTTGTTAGAGTTCATTAAAATTATTTAAGGTTGAAGTTTTAATCAAGTTTGACTTACTAAATTTGATTTAAATTCAATAAGATTTAATAAAGTTTGGTAAGTTTATTATGATTATTTTTATCTTGAAGTTAAAGTAAATTAAGTTAAATTAAGTTTTCATTAAAGTTAATTAAATTTTTATTAAAACTTGGGTTGAGTTTTAAAATTTCATTGTAGTTGAGTTTGGGCTCAGTATTTGAAAGTCAAAGTAGTAGTATTAAATTTGAGTTTGAAGATCAGATTTGAGTACATGGTTTAGTTGAATAGAAAATTGAGTTGAATTAGGTTAGAATCTGAGATGAATTTGAATTGAACAGGTTTGAATTAAATTGGGTTTGAGTTGAGTAAGAATTGATTTGGATTTGATATCAAGATTAAGTTTAAAATTGACTTGATCCTAAACTAGGGATAAAAAAGGGTAAAGGATTTATAGATGGAGGTGAATCTCTAACCTTAATTGGATTTAAATATGAGGCTATTGTTGGACTAATCTAAATATTGAGAATAACGCCCCTGGTCAAGATTCTCATAACTTTTTATTGTCCGGAGTGGATTAATATTCTTAGGTTATTAATCAATAAAGTAATAAAAGGTCTCCCTTGCCATCATAGAAATGACTTAAGGTGGATCATCCTAGTACTAAACGGTTCGGAGTACTTTCGTCAGTAACCATGGGTTATTTCATTTTATGATACTTCCACAATCCAAAGGGGTAAGCCATTTGTTTTATAGATCGTAATCTTTAATTATGTCTATTGGGTATCTATTAAACTAATCAGCCTTTTAAAAACTATTCTAGGTTGTGTGTAGATCTAAGTTTTTGTCCATGCTAGCAAACATAGGGTACACAGTTTGGAGCTATTTTAGGTATGGTTATAAAAATTTAGAGTTGGCTAATTTTAATTATTTTATGGGCTCAATATTTAAATAGTGAATTGGTTGATTCATAAGTTTGTCAATTTTGGTGATAATTCAAAGTTCTTCTAATGTTTTTATTTTCAATTTTTCTAGGGTGTTGGTTGTTGTCAGAAAATCAAGGTTCTTCGTTGATTATAGTGTTGAATTCAATTTTTTTTCCTAAATGATCTTGTTCTTCGTTTCTATAGTGTTGAGTATGTTTAGTCTAATACTTTATATTCAGAATAATTTAACTTTAACCCTCTAATTCTATACTCTTCATGCTTAAGATTCACTCACATTTTTAGTAAAAATATCCCATTTTTCATGCAAAAAGGATTTTTCAAAAAAAAATAATTTTGTCAAGCGAAAAGTGTGACTGATATTAGTTACTTATATATGAATAATCTGGATTTAAAATGGTCAAGGACTTATATACTGAAAAACAAAGGCTACAAAATTATATGTTTCTAGAGAGAGACATATGCATTAAGTCAACACTCATGCTATTAAAAATAAAAGTCTTGTCTTGGCCATGCAATTGGGAAATCCAGACAATGCTTATAAAACCTTTTATCCTGTGCTTAAAAAATTTATTAAGGATTTCTTTGAAAAAAAAACATCTTTAATTGATTCTTATTTCATTCAAATTGAAAAAAGTTTCTTAAAAGCTTAAAAAAAGTATTGTTTGAAAGGTATTTTAGTTCTTTTGTATTTCAAATAAAAAAGTTCCTTGAAAAGATTTGTAAAATTTAATTTTAAAAACTCTCAGAATTTAAAAAAGGGTTTTAATTTTTTTTAAAATACTTTTTGACATCAATTTTTTATATCACGAGTGTAGGGTGCCTGCTTGAGTGACTCGAAATGATTTATTGTTCACGTCGAGTGTCTCATAGCCCAAGACTGTGGTCGTTTTTTGGAATTTGCCGGTTCCTTTAATAATTTTTAATTTTAAAATGGTGTTTTAATTTTGGAAAATGAGACCAAAGGGATCTCATATGTTTAAAAATTTAAATAATCGAGTACAATACCACAAGTGATAGTCATTCTGAGGGATGAGCGTATCACTTGACAGAAGGTTCGATTATATAAACTAAAAAATTTATGACATTTGTTTAATCTGCAAATTTTGTGACCGACAATTCCTCTACCTAATATGAAGATTAGATAAAGTTATATTACATGGTGTTGACCTCACTTTTGGTTGAGGTCTAG
>NW_018165487.1:127935-163382 GCF_001263595.1 Phalaenopsis equestris
CCCCACACCAAAAATAGTGCCGACACATGGGTTCTTAACTCCCTATAAGGGCAAGTCCCTTTAGTTAATTACATCTCAAGCAACCGAAGTCAATTTAGAAAACTGATGTGTGAAAAAACTGCATGAATTTTCTTATATTTTGCACATTTTTTGAATGAAATTTTACTTTAAAGAAAGGTATTTGTTGGTTTTTCTTCCAAATATAGCAGGTATTAGAAGTGGAACAAAATGAAAAAAATATGGAGCAAAAAGGAGAAAAATTGAAGAAAAAGAAGTTTATGAAGGCTGTGGCCATTGCGCCACGTACTGGGCGCCTTTCGACCATTAATAAATTTAGCAAGTGATAATATGATATATATATATATATATATATATATATATAGTTTTCAAAATTAAATTTTAATTTTAGAAAGGTAGGACAAACAATGTCCCATATATTCAATAGTTTGAATTAAACGAGCACAACACCAGTAAACAATGCATCTATCCGGAAGGGTGGACATATCATTTGAATAGTGAGGTTCAATTAAATAAAAAAAAAGAATTTATGACACTCGTTTGGTATGCAAAACCATTTTTTATATGACCAACAAATTCCTCTATCCAATACAAGAAATTAGATATGTTTTATATTAGTTGGGTCCTTAAGTTCCTTATAGAGACAAACCCATATATTTAATCACATCTTAGATGACCAAAATCATCTAAGAATACTCTCAATTAAGATCAGTGGTTCTGCTTTAAAAATTTTCAAAGTTTAAGTTTTCAGGGATTGACGTAAGCAAGTCAAAAGGGAACGAGTCAAAATAGGAACATTTATTTTCAGGAGTCAAACGAGTGAAGAGTAGGGGATGTGATGGACCCTAGGGAAAACCTGATGACTTCCCAAACTATCCTATTGTTTGGCTTTAATTTTAAAAAGATGTTATTTAATGTTTTATTCTGCCAATTTTATTATTTATGGCTTATGTTTATAGGATCTTGATCAAGCAAATAGCCTAGAAAGATAAGAGGTTTTATGTAGTACCGAACAACAATCTCAGAGCCTAAAGCGAGTTAGGACTTATGTCGCACAATATGATTGTGCAGGAGCCTAAAGATAAAGTAAGGATTTATGTCGTGCTAGACGAACTACCTCGAAATCCTATGATTTTTTTTTAATTCTAGGGAATGGTTTAGCTGATATAGACTTATTTTGTTGTTGTATATCGTCACCCCCCCTGCCCCCATCTACTTCAGCTTGCCCCGAGCTCCTTGTTGATAGTTGCTCTAGATTTAGTATTTTATGTCTTATGTTTTTCTTTCAATTATTGTTAATCTAATTAATTAAAAGATATGTGTTTGGGTTTTGTAGTGATCTACCCTAGGTAAATTGACTATTGTTTTCTATCCTAAAGGTATTGCAGTTATAAAAGGTTAAATAAAAGGACAGTAAAGGAAATGTTGCAGTAAAGAAAATTGTTGTAAATATATAACTGAAAGTACATGGGCCTCTACTACTACTGCATAGTTAGTAACATAGTATATTTGCATGAATTCTAAGTAAATTGTGAGAAAAAAATGAGGGAAGCACGAAAACACATTACGAAGAAAAAAAATCATAGGAAATCACAAGCAAGAAAAACAAAACCCACGACCACATAAGAAAGATCAAGTCAAATGCAAGAGTTTGGTAAGGGTGGGGACTCAAAGATGGGTTGTCTGCTTCCAACCTTGGATCGAATTTACCGACCAAGAAATCTTAGTAGGGCATGTTCTAGCCTAATCGAGATGATTAACCAGTGGACTTTCATAATTTTGGACTTTCATAATTTTAATTTTGTATTTAAAAATATTTTACTTTTTCATGTCTATAATTATTTTGTTTAGCAATCAAAAGCGGGCATATTTTGAGAAAATTGTATTTTTAGATGTATTTGGAAAATTTCAGATTGTCCATGAGTTAATCATCCAAGTTGGACTAAAAATGCTGTCAACCTAAGAGTATATGGGGATAAATTCTTATCAAGTGTTAGTGAACAGTATCATCGGTCATATCCCCTTTCCTCAAGGATCTTTGGGGTCAAGGATCTTTGGGGTATGAGATACTATTCTAAATTCCTACTTTGTATCCCTCATTTATCACACATAAGCAATGTTTTCATCACCCTTACCACCTAAATCTCAGACTTCCATCAGTCCAATGATTCATATGTGGCTATACCAAATATCCCCAGTTGCTCATAAGGGTATAGAAACTTCATCCAAAGCCCCTTAAGCATTAGGCAATTACCGTAGGATAAATAGTGTTAGGGTATTTTATTTGATGTTTATTAACGGGTTCCAAAACATATCTTGGTGGGTCCTTAAGGAATTCATTTGTTATTTTATGTCTGATTGTTATGTTTTTGGGGATGATTACCCTCAACAAATCATGATAGGCTTGAATGTCCTTCAGAATGTCTGAAATCTTATAAAGGAGTTCAGAGTGTGGTTCTAAACGACTTTAGAATCTATCATACATTTCTGAGTTCATTTAGCCTCCTCATATTGTTGAGTTAATCAACTCAAGTTGAATTGGGAATTGTATTATTATGCTTTAGATTATACTCAGTCTATTATATCTTGACTAAACTATAAGTAAGATGAATTAATCAATTTCTTGATATCGTGGAAAAACCCTAAATGTATGATTATAATGTAATTACAATTATGTCTTTTTTATAGAAATCGAGTGAATGGGTTACTACCTAACTACCCTTATGCTTCAATCACTTTAGTATGTTCAATCATCCTAATTTCATATCCCCTTCTATTGGTTCATCTAAATATTAATTAAACTGGGGTTAGGACATGAATTTCCAAAATTATATTCATACCCTTAGGGTTTATATCCCATAACTCTCTCATTCTAATTATATGACTATGAAACTTGGTTGAACTTTAACACATGAGAGGAGACATCATATTTTTCTCATCATTATTTTATTTTCTGGAATTATTTTAATAAAAATTTAAGAATTTTCAAGTTTAATTAATTTAATTACTCAAATTAGGATTTCTATTCGTAGGAAAATTATGGGTTGTTACCCAAGACAAAAGGGCTACTTATGAAAATTTTATGATTTTTTGAATTATATTTAAAATTTTATGATATTTATATTGGTTTTGATGAATAAAAACATATAAATTACATTTTAATTTCAAAAATTCAAGTTTTATTTTTCATTGACTCCTCCAACTTCAAGGAAGTTAAAGAAATTGATTTAATATTTTTTTTTCATTTATATTTTATTTGTTATAATTATTTTTGTGGATAATTTATAAAATTTTAAGTGTTTAAAAATACATTTTGAGTCATAGAAAATTTATAGAAAAGGTTTTAAAGGTATCATCTCTTATTAGGAGTGATTTCACATCATTTTGACATATTTTGCATTTTTCCAATTTTTAATTATTATTTTAATTTTTTTATTTAAAAATACTCAAAAAATAAGCTTTTTATTTTGACTTCAATTTTATTTTTCTTTAAGTGTATCTGACCTTAAGGAGTTCACAAACTCAATTTTATACTTTTCTAATTTATATTTTATTTTTATAATTATTTTAGTGAGAGTGCTTGATATATATATTTTTTATTTTATCATATTTTATTTCTTTTTTTTCTTGGCATTTAGTGGTCATGTAAGCTTTGACTTGATTTGAAGGGAATGATTTTGAGTTACTTTTTGATAACTTTTGGTATTTGCATTAAAATAGTTTGTTCTTGCTTGTCATGAGGATTGGGCTTTATGGGGCTTGGGTGGACAAGTCTCAATCATGGGGATTTGGGTTAAGCACAAGTTTGGGTGAGCACTTTGGTGGGAGGTGAAAGGAGGTCCTCCTTTTTACCCTTAGGGCATGGTGGACTTTACATGGCTCATATGGCTCACCTATGACTTGGAGAAG
This sequence comes from Phalaenopsis equestris, assembly GCF_001263595.1. NCBI lineage: Eukaryota > Viridiplantae > Streptophyta > Magnoliopsida > Asparagales > Orchidaceae > Phalaenopsis > Phalaenopsis equestris. The sequence goes on from NW_018165487.1 coordinate 131,863, forward strand.
ACTCTATGGCTTGCATATGGCTTAGCAAACTTTCATGAAGAAGAGTTTAAGAATTTTGGAGATTTTAGTGGATGTTGGTATAAATCAAAATGTGGGATAATTTAATCATGTATGGCATGGTCTATGGTTTGATTTGATTAAATGGATGATAAAGATGAAATTGTCATGTGGCCTTTGGGCTTTTCAAAGGCATTAAAGCTTGAGCTTTTAAAATTAGGTAAGGTGGGCTCTTAAAATTTAATCATGAGATGCGAGAGTTATTTTTGTGATTTGGTAAATTTTAGGACTTGTCATGATGAGACTTGGACTTGAATTTGAATTTGGGTTTGATTTTGGCTCATAGATTCAATTTGGTGGAAATGAGATTTAGGGTCAATTTAGGGTGGTTTAGCTTGAGTTTGGATTTGGGTTTGGAAATTGGTGGAATTGAGTTTGAATTTGGAATTAGGTGTATTAGGAGTGAATTGGGCGAAAAATTGAGGTTGATTTGGTCAATTGGATGCAAATTGGGGGTTTTTGGAACTTTGGGGAATTTTAACAAAATTGGGTATTTTTAGTAGGTTTAGGGTTTAGGAGTACTTGGTCATGGGGCTTGACCACATTTAGCCACCTTGGAACCAAGTCTTGCCAAATGGAAACTCCTTTGTGAACCTTCACATGTTGGTCCTAGCCATCTCAACCAAAGGCCAGAGGCTTGGGGCCATCCATGTAAGTTTCTCAAAGGGTAAAAAAAAAGGAGGTTGGTTTAATGAAGGTGATTTAGAGTTTAGGGAAGTAGGGGAGTTTGGGGTGTGTGGTGTGAGACCAAGCCCTAGCCACCCCAGGTTGCCCTAGGTCCATCTAAATCCTATAGGAACTCACTATTGAGTCTCCACATGTTGGTCCTTTCCTTCTAAGTGACTTGGAGGTATGACCACTCCTGTAGGGTTTCCAAAAGAACAAATAGGTGTTTTGATTTTTTATGTGGGGTGGTTTCCATCATTAGTTTTCAAGGATAGTAAAAGAGAAATCTTATGGCTAGATCCTAAGCACTAAGAAGAGAAAAGACCTTACCAAAAATTAAGCGCCTGCCAAGCCTGGAACCCAAGGGATTAACACCAGAGCATCAACCACTGGGCGCTAAGGCTTCAGTTCTTGAAGGACAAGGCCATGGAGCCAGAATATGGTGGTGCCTAGAAGCTAGGACCAAATTCTTGACAGTTTTAAGATGGTTCAGAGTAGTTTTAGATCGATTTCATGGCACTTTTAAGAGCAGTTTGAAGAGGCTTTTAAGAGGAGATTATGAGTTCATGAAATGGGGGAATAGAGAAAGAAAAAGTGTGTGTTCTAGGGTTAGAGAGAGCTTTGGAGGGATTTTTCTCCTGTGTTTATAAGTGTCTTGAGCTTGTTCTAAACAAGTCTAGGGGTGTGAGTTTATTGTTTTGTAAGTACTATTGTATAAAGAGTTGCAAAAGAAGAGTAAGGGCTTGGGTGGAGCAATTTTAAGGTAAATTGAGAGAGTGAGAGAGAAGTAAATTTGTTATTTGGATTTGTAGTTTTTCTAAAACATATTTGTTAGTTGAACATCTTTGTTTCAATGCATTTTGGTGTTGTCTTATCCATGCTTTATGAGTAAATTTACTTTCTTTGTGATGATGCAGTAGATGTGTAGGAATGTGAATAACATGCATGAAATAATTTTTATTCTATAATTGTGATGATTTCCTTCTGCACTCAGTTTACTTTTCAATATGGCTAATTAATTTTTTAAAATGTGTTGTGAACCCGTAAGAACTTGGAAGAGCTATGACATGAAAAAACTACAAAAATAATGTTGAACTATAGGGTATGAATCAAAATACACTATAGTGAGATGTAAATAAATAGAGAGATAAACTTTATTGGGTTCAAAGTGGAACTTAAAGAATTAAGGTCACTTTAACCAAGCCTCTTTATATGCTCGGAAGAGGGTAAAGAGGATTTATGCTTCTATTTGTCATAAAACTTTACCTTATTTCACATTTCTTCCACATCTACACTATACTATTATCACTACAAGGAAAAGTAACCTTAGAACTTTGGCAAAATCAATTCACATATCGTAGTTAGAAGGTTTGTGGGCGTAACTTTAGATAATTTGAGTAGGTTTGTTAGCAAAAAGTAATTTAATTGTTCAAAGTAAGAACAAACTAAGTAGACTAGAACAATTTTCTACTTTAGCTTCCCATTATTTATTATGGGTTCGACTTTCCAAACTCTTTTTGTATACTGAAACAATACATATACTTGCATGAAAAACCTCAGTGTGTAGAAAAAATATGATTTTAAGAATTCAATCAAGTTGCTAGGAAGATCACATTTTTTGGTGTCATTACTAAGATTTACATTATTGTGATAACAATAGAGGAGGACCAAAAACTCTCGATTTAGATCAAAGGTTTTGTTTTCAAGAATTCAAAGTTAAGTTTTTCACGATTAATTGTAGAAAATTCAAATGGGAAGGGCTCGAGTAGGAACAATTATTTTGGAAACCAAAGGAGCAAGTGGTAGGAGATGCTATAGACTTGGAGGTGAACTTCAATGACTTCCCAGACTATCCTATTGTTTGGATATACATTTTGGGAATGATGTATTTGAATGTTTACTTCTGTCAATTATTTAAAATTTAGTGTTTACATCTGTACGATAAACGATCGTGCAAATAGTCTGGAAAGATAGGAGAATTTACGTTGTACTGAATGAATAATATTGAAATCCTAAAAAAGAGTTAGGACTTATACTATGCAACATGATTATGCAGATGCCTAAGAGATAGCGTGAGAAGTTACGTCGTGACAAATGAACAATCTCAAATTCCTAATGGTATATGTTGTTTAAGGCTACAGAAAGTTCAATATAGGATCACCCGTCCCTTCATGTTCTGGCTCGATCATCGTCCAAAGTTGTCCTCTGTATGCTTGTATCTTTGCCTTGATTCCAAACAGCTACTTCCAAGCTCCTTGCTGTGATGGTTTTGGGTCCCAAGAGTGTGTTTGAATTGATAAATATTTGTGGTTGGTTCACTCAGGCTTACTGTAGAGTTCCTCCTAAACAGGTGGCCTACTGTTCTCTACCCTAGAAGTCTTTTATATGTATAATAAGTAATAGAATAGTGATGTTGCATGTGTAAACAAAAAACTATATACATTAAAATGTAGTAAAAAAGAAAGTGCAGTAAAGAGGAAGAAGTAGTGCATACATGCCGCCTCCGACGTCGCAGCTAAAGGGTTAAAATTGTAAATAATGCATGCAAATGTTGCGAAAAATTAAGCAAACATGAAAGTCATGAGCATGTGTGTATTAAAAAATTAAGTTGCGCATGTATGGAAAATCAGAGCTGGGAACAAGAATTTAAGTTAGGCGTTGACTCAATATCAAAGCCAAAGCCCTAACGATTTCTCAAGGGACATTCGTAGGCAACCATCAACATCATGAATGTGAAACCCAACATAAGATAAGAGGCTACCAACAAGACAATCAAGGGAGGGTGGCACTCATCCTATTTTGTGTGACTAACAAATAATCTTGCCAAAAGACTTGCCTCAAAAAAATTCTTAACTTTTCATCCAGATAAATAATTTAGATTTAATTTTTTTTTAGCAGTTAAAATATGGGTTTCATCCAAAAGTACATTTTTACTACTACACATTCTTTCGTAAATACCAGCAACACATGAGAGTAAGAGCAACACTTTACCAAATGTTGGTGAATATTAGTATCGATCCCGCACACTCATGAGGGCAACGAGCTTAGGAGACACAACACTATTCTACTATCACACATACTTTGACGCCTTTCTCATCATCATCCTTTACCCGGACACCTCCCACTTATACACCAGCTTGATGATCCATATATCACCATATAGAAGAGAGAGGTTGTTCACCGACGCAAATTTTAATGTCGTTTGGTTCATCCACTCCAAGGTGACTTGATTATCTAATACTTTGACCACAATCGGGTTTACCTCGCAAAGGCGCACCAAGAAATTGGCAAGAGAATCAGTTTAACATGAAATCATTGAAATATATGTGTGAGTATGTGTATTGATAAACATGCAAATGACCAAGTGTATTAATCGTGCATATCATTCAATTCCAATGCATTTGCACATCTGACTTGCACACATGACACCCAATTCTTATGTATTTACATATCTAAAATCCAAATTTGGATTCTTCCATACATGCCACTTCATTTATACATGAAAAGCTATATTTTTAATTACAATTGTGACTTCATATGTTTGGAATTGTCGAAGTTTATGTGCTGAATATGTGAATGCATAAGGATTAAATGACATCTATGTAAGAATTCAAGTTTTGGTTTTATATATATATATATATATATATATTAAAAGAATGTTTGATGGCTATGAGACGAGCCCCAGTCATCCCTTGGAGTGATAAAATGGTATGTATGTGATCGCCCCATGAAGATTAATAAAAGTGATAAAAAGTAAAAGCAGGACGTCCTTCTTAGGCCCTAATAATGATATAAATGTAAAGCAATGAATGGACCCCATAATGATTAAGATATGCATGCACCTAAAACACATCGAGCGCATATGTATTAAAAATGGAGAACGACAAGGTACACTTGTATGAAACCTTTCATGATACAACAGTCTGAGCTATTTTAATCCAAATTCCACATCAATTTTAAATTTCCCAAAAGTAAGTTCTAAAACTCCTAAACTTTCATAAATCAAAAGGCATGAGGATTTTGTCATTTTTTAAATCGGTAAGTTTCTAAGTTCCAAAACCTTTTGTAAATCAAAATCACTACAATTTCAGACTTTCCCATAAATACATTCTCACAAAGCTTCAAAACCATAAACATTTTAAACTTTTAAGCACGGAGTTACAACACATCTCATATTTTAGAAAAAACAAAGCTTTTGAGATCTTTCCAACTTTCGAAAGCCGGCACAATATTTCAAATTTCCAAAAAGGAGAGTGCTCAAATTTCATATCTTCTACCTTAAATTCTTATGAATGACTAAGTAACAACCTTCAAATTTTCACAGATCACACTTATTCCACCCATATCTTTGGCATCCCGATTAAAAATACCACCCCTTGTTTCTTTCAACGCCACTTAATATTGTAATTTATGACAATTTTATGATAAAAAAAGAAAGGCATCTACATACATATCCGACAGTTCTTAAGTATTTACATATGTAGCATTTACATATATATCACCCAAATCTTTCTTACACATATACCATCCAAATCTTTCATATCGCAGAAGAAATAACACCATTTTATTCATACGAACCTTACTATATAGGAATGGAGGGTTTTCTTTTCCTTTAGCTTAACTTGGAGGAGTGACTGAGATATTTTTAATGGTTTTTGTGCATTAACGAAGTGGGCCACAGATAATCTCCTAAATTTGCTAAATGAGGGGATAATCCGTGTCGGAAGAGTGTTAAACCAACAAAGGGCTGATTCTCTTAGAGTGGTGAGAAATATGTGGCACTTGAATGCGTCAATGATTTCGAGAATGCCTATGGCTGACTCGAAGGCGACTACGTGGTCGGCTAGGTCGGTGATAACTTTGTACGAGTTGATGTTAGGGATCTGATACACCTAAAAAATGTGCAATTTTTCATATGTTTTTAATGTCTATATTTGGTGATTTTCAATGATATTACACTTTAAAGGAAGAAATTTTGTATATTTTTGGTTTCAAGTATAGAAAATGGACTTTTGGAGAAAAAGAAGCAAAAACAAAGCAATTCGGAGCAAAAACAAGCAAAAAAGAAAATTTTGTCCTGACACATTTCGATGTCTTTCTATGTTTAATCTCTTTTACACGTCTCACACATTTTTAAATGAAATTACACATTAAAGAAAGGTTTTTTTTATGATTATTTTGTATGTCTATCTGTTAGGAATGCAACGCAACTGAAACGGGGCGAAATAGAGCTAAAATGGAGCCAAACGAAGCAAAATGGTGGAGCTGCGCAGGGTGGGCGCCGGCAGCGCCAGAGCCGGCGCCGGTGGCGCTGAAGAGTACAAAAACAACGAGAAAACGACGCCGACAACACCCAAAATGGCGTTGACGGCGCCCGGGACGGTCATGGATCGATTTTTGGCTGTTTTTGATGTTCTAGAAGGCTCCCAAGTGATTCAAACACCCCATTAAACAATTCAATGAATCTTGACACTTGGATAAGACTCTTGAATGAAGATACATGTCTTTTGGAAAAAATGAGGGAATTTGTATCTCTTTAAAAGAGAGGGCTTGAAACCTCTCATATGCATGTTTGTGTGTGTGTGAGGGTGTGTGTGAGTGAGACAATATGGAGAATGTTTAGTGATCTTATAATAGAAGTATAAATATAGATTTCTACCTTTTTTTGGAGAGATTGGTGAGGGAATTTTGAGAGAATATGTAAGGGAATGTTCTAGCTTTGCATGGATCGACGGGAGACGTTGTGGGAGAGATTTTCATCTTTCTTTCAAGGGAAAAAACCTAAGTATTGCGTTCTTGATTATCTTATGATTTTGTAAACACTTATCTAGTGGATTTGTTTTGATGTAATGAAGTTTTTCATCATGTTTTCTTCGTGCTTTGTGATGTGTTTCGCTTACTCTTTCTTCTTAGAAAATAGTGGCATGAAAGAATTATGTCATTATTTTCCTTTTACTTTTCTTTTACAATGAGTAGGACTCATGTTTTGGACTTTGGGATGCATGCTTGAAGAAGTTTTAATTATAAATGTGATGGTTTTTAGTTGCAATTCATACTTGCATTTCATTTACATTACAATAAAGACCTGTTGTAATGTTAAAATTCGTTGTAATTGCATTAAAACCCGAGAGGGGTGTAATTTTCAACAAAGTATAACTACATTCAAATTTCATGGATGGTGAAGTTCATGGGGGTTGGATGCAAATAAATAGGGAAATATACTTTGATGGGCGTAGAATTGGAGATTTTATGGTGACAGACTAAAATCTTCAATTCAGTCTTAGTGTTTAAAGAACTAAAGCGAGAGTTAGTCTTCAGGGGAAGGGAAGTGGGAGCTTTGGAGTCGGAGCCAGTATCCTCCTAGCCTAGCCACAGATTTAGGGAGTAAGCCTATGATTAGCCAATGATTTTCTATAACACTGAATCAAGGTAGAGAATTAAAAATGCTCATATTTGACACATACAATATTTAATGTATCTCATTCCTTTACATTATCCAACTCACTACATAAGAATAGTAATTTTGAAAATCTTAAAATTCTCCAAACCAATTCATCCAGAAAGGGTTATTTTTAGAATTTAATATTTACATTTATGAATAGTTAATATTCTTATATTTAAAATTCGCATTTAGGAGTAGTTGCTAGATAAAATACCATTTTAATCGATATTCTAAACTAAGGGCTAATAGTATTAAACTGGAATTTGACTAAGGACATCTTTCCTCGCTTCCTCGTGGGATTGATAATTGGGGCTTAATCAGAAAGTCCTATATTACTTGAGCGATATGTTTACTTGTGTTTATATCATTGTGACTATATAGAATATATAAAATTAAGCATATAAAAAGTCACATCAGGATCTTAAATTTTTATGGTGGTTCTACTTCGTAGATTTGTCTAGAAATGGTGTTTCCTGCGTGGCGGAGAGCCGCGGTTCATGCGGTGCTATGTTTCTCTACCGGGTTTGATTTGACGCTATATTGGTAATGGGAGTTGTCATCCCCATCTCCCTCTATCTGGGGTTGTTGATCGTTTGGTGGCGGTTCATCTCGTGGGTCGTTGCTTATTCTCTCAATATGGTTGTGCTTGGAGTTTAGGCAGGGGGGATTTGACTTTGCGGGTCCTGGCCTTCTTTGGCCAAGGCTTTTTGAATAGTGCCCATCATTTACTCCAGTTGAAGCATTAATTGCTCTTTTATCTCCATTACTTGTTCCAGTATCATCTCTCTTGTGGTATCCTTCTCCGTAGCCTGGTTTCATGTTTCTTGGACGGTATTACCGTCGAGCTATGCTCCACTTCTTATTGGAGGAGTGAGCCCGTGCTCACCACACATTTTAGGGCGTTGAACCCAACAATGTCTAGGAATCACGCTCAAGAAATAGAGCATGTATGATAAATAAAGGAAGAGAATGAACAATAGAGCATAATGAATTTTTCTTCATGAAAGGGCTCCATATTTATAGGTATGGGAGGTACCTATATATACAATTACTCTTATGTCCGCTTCATATACAAAGGAACTCAAGGGTACTAACATGATTTACATCATACATTATACAAATGGACTTTTCACTGACGGCGTGACCCCTCGTTTAACCGATGTTCACCCCATTTGTTTGTCTCTTAGGCGGAAGAACCATGTGATGATGGTTTGTGGTCTTCTTGTCTGGTTTAACCGGTGTTCACCCCATCAGTGAACGCCGAGGAAGGCTTCTTGGAAAGCGCCTATCTTTTGCTTTGTTTCAAGCATTAGTTGCTCTTTTATCTCCATTACTTATTGTAGTACCATCTTCCTCGTGGTATCCTTCTTGGTAGCTTATTTTCGAGTTTCTTGGACGATTTTACCGACGCTTAATAAATAGAGCACGTAGGATAAGTAAAGGAAGGGAATTAACAATAGAACATAGTGCTAGCATTTCTCTTCATGAAAGGGCTCCCTATTTATAGGTATGGGAGGTACCCTATATATACAATTGCCCTTATGCCTACTTTCTATACAAAAGAACTCAGGGATACTAAAATAATTTACATGATACATTATACAAATGAAATTTTTACTGATGGGGTGACCCCTCGCTTGCTCGATTTTCTCCCATTCGTTAGTCTTTTAGCTGGACGAACCATGTGATGACGGTTTGTGGTCTTCTTGTCTGGTTTTACCAATGTTTCTATCACAGTTCCTTGGCCTGCTTTTCCCTGCTCAATGGATATCTTCAACTCGGCCAGTTCTATGAATGCTTTTTGTTCGACCTTGAGGTCAGTCGGCTCGTCATATGGTCGGACAACTCTGGTATTTTGTAACGGCCTTCAGATTTGAGTGTCGACTACACATCTCAGCTACGTACCCGCCTCATTTGATGTGTGTCATATCCTTGTGTGAGATTCGTGCTGCCTTGATCTAATATACAAATATACATGAAGAATATGGCTCTTGCAATTGTGATGCTCGCATCAACTAGAAAATGCATTTATTAATGAAGTGGATAAAATTAGTTTATTAAAAAAAGATAACTAAAAAATAGAGTAATAAATATTCAAAATAACATGGCAAAATAAAATTGAAATCTCAAATAACACGTAATATGTACACATAAAAAAGGCTCCTAAGTATATAAATACAAAATAACCGTTGGGTATATATGTAAACTTTTATAAGTTTTATGATATATAAATAATTAAGATAAGATTAATCTTGATCAGCCCTTGCAGAAAGAAAAAGAATGCTACGGGTCATAAGTTCATCAGGACACGTCAAGAGAATTAACGACACGTCGCGAGAACCCGCGACAAGCTGCGCCAAATGCACCGTCTCATGCGCATCCCTCCTCGCCAAGGCACAAACGATCAAAATTACTAAAACAACCCGAAGCCGCACTTATATATGTGTTTGCACCAGTTTGCCAATCTTCAAAATAATCAACTCAGGCTTTTGATCAAACACTTTGTCTGCATCCTTTTATCATCCATGGAGGGGAAAGGAAACAGCGCGGCTTCGACGGATGCCCCAAAGTGGGGTGCGAGCCAGATGGGCGCGCCTGCGCCGCCATCATACCCAGATAACCAGCAGGCCAACACCTACTGGACTGCCCACAGCGGAGAGGGAAAAGGAGCTAGCTCTGCTCAGACGGAGCCTGCAAAATGGGGAACACACCAGATGGGCACTCCTGCACCGCCTCCATCACACCCTGAGAACCAGAAGGCGGCCGCCTATTGGGGTCCCCATCGCGGCGACGAGGAGCGTCCACCATATGTTTTGTTCGAGTCAGGTAATCATAGCCGCCCATCAAGCGGAACAAGCCCCATGGAAACAATTCTCGACGCCTTCAACTCATGGACGCGCAAGGCCGAAACTTTGGCAAGCAACGTATGGCAGAATCTGAGAACGGCGCCGTCGATGATGGACGCCGCTTGGGGAAAGGTGAGTCTGACGGCAAAAGCGCTGACGGAGGGTGGCTTCGAGACACTCTACCGACAAAGCTTCCCGGCCGACCCTTCCGATCGGGTTAAAAAGACCTTCGCTTGTTATCTGTCGACCACCACGGGTCCTGTAGCCGGCACGCTGTATTTAACGACGGCGAACGTGGCGTTCTGCAGCGATCGGCCGCTTAGCTTCAAGGCGCCGTCGGGGCAGGAGGCGTGGAGCTTCTATAAGGTCTTTATCCCTCTGCAAAAGATAGCTAATGTGGATCCGGTGACGGTGAGGGAGAACCCGCCGGAAAAGTATATCAAGGTTGTGACGGTGGATGGGCACGAGTTCTGGTTCATGGGTTTCGTTAGCTACGAAAAAGCGTCGAACCATCTCCTGAATGCAGTTCACGATATGGCGGCGGGGCAGTGGGCGGCGGGGCATCCGACGGCGGAGCATCGGCCGGCGGGGCAGGGGCCAGCGGGGCAAGGGACGGCGGGGCATTGGCCGGCGGGGCCACATGTAGCTGGTCCAGGGGGAGAAGCTTTAGCTAAAGAGGTGTGAAAAAGATTTGTGTGTGTGATTTGGTGAGAGTATTAGGTGCTTGATGTGTATCCTACAAATTGTAATTGGATTAGCGAATCATGATTTGGGAGTGTTATGGAGATTGTTTGTTAATAATAGTGTGTTTGTATCATATGGAGTTTGGTAAATTTTACTAGATTTTTTGTTCAATTTTAAAATAAAAAATGTGAAAATGATAACAAGAATTTTATTTGAAATAAAGCTTTACAAAATTTCAAAAATATTTATTTATGTTAAGTAATAAAAAGGTTATAGTAATTTTTTTTTTATATTGATTTAATATCTAATGTATCATGCATTCAATCATGTTTATTAAAGAATTAAATTAAAATTTTACTACTTTTAATTTTGTTATTAAAAATAAATATTTGAAAGATAAAGAAAGAAAATCTACATCATTAAATACCAAAATTCAGTAAGAATTTAGTATATCCATTTAATATAATTTACGATTATAATCTATATGTGTGTGTGTATGTACATACCAAATAAGGTTTAGTAAGTAAAATGGTACTCTTAAATAATATGAGGCCACTAAAATAGATTTATGCTACTATCGGGGCTATGCAGAAAGTTACAACCATGAGCAGGTAGTAGTGGCTAAAGGATATTATTGAGTCAACTAAAGCCATTTAGCTAGATTATGGTTAAGATTCACAAGAAAAAAGTTTAAACTAGATCCCCATGGTCTACTTGGGATTAAACCAAGCAAACTATGAATGAAATGTTAAAGTACTTGAAATAGTTCATCATAAGCCTTATTGATGGTTAGTGGGCCAGTTGAAGGGCCCATAATCTATTGGATTGGTCAAGCATTAGCTTGACTATATTCCCTAGCAAGGTTTTAGGATTGAGCATGTGGACAGTGAAAATTATGGGTCATGTTCATAATCTTAATAACCTCTTAAATATTTTTTGTTAAATTTTCTTAAAATGAAAGCCTTACTCATTAAGGATGAAAAGAAGAATAATTAATTGAAAATTAAAACAATTCATCTTTATAGTCCTAAAATTTTTTTAAAAATAAATAAACTTTATATTTTTAACCATTACTTCTAAGAAAAATAATCAATCCAAGTCTTTGAGAATTTATTTAAATTATTGAGTTAATAATTTTTGTTATATTTTTCTCGAGTCCAAATAATTTTAAAAGTTTTTGAATACCTAGTTAGTAAAATTTGGTTAGAAATTAAAAATTTTATAAATGCATAAAAGTTCATCAGTTTTTAAATTAATATCAACCATTTATTATTTATTTTTGATTAAAAAAGTGGGATATTATCATTTACCTCCATATGTAAGTTAATATAAAGAATATTATAGTGTATTGAAAAATTACTTTCTCACAACGTTCTAGTTCTCTAAAGAAAGCTCATAATGTACTTTCTATTCATGGTTGGCCTCAATTTTGTTTATGAACTTAAATTTTTTTATTATTTGTGAACCATTTAAGATGCCCAAAGTTGAGATCATCATAACTAGTTATCGATTAAATTTCAATATGTGGCGCCTTGTCATTAAATAGAAGAAAGGTAGGACTTTAGTAAAGGTAAAATTCATAATTAAGAAATAAGATGCAATGCATTGGTGGGCTTCAAACATTGTTATGGATAAGAAATATAAAAAGAACTGATGGATGTGTTTAGAATTAAAATAGATCAATGACATTTATCCAAAAGATTCATATACTTTAAAGTATTTATTCAAAATTCAGGTTAGTTGAAAGATTCATATATCCAAAATGCATAAGAATACTTGAAGAATGTCTGTAGTGTTAAGAAAATAATATTTACATTTATTAAAATATTTTCGCTATAATCTTTTAACCACTTTGATAAAATTTTGAGGTATTATAACTCACTCAACAACCGTTATCAAGTTTTATTTTCAATGAAAATTTGTGTGACCTCCCCACTTGAATGGAAGAAATATGTTTGAATAACCTATCCTGCACTCCATATTAGTTGAATAAAAAGACTAGCCTTAAATAATCTATATTAGACTATACATTGGCTAGTAAAACACACCTCACTTTGAAGACTCTATATTTTGTATATAAATAAATTAAATTATTATATTTTTCCTAATATGAAAGAAAATTAGCATCTTTTTCAATATCTGCTACTTCTTAGGAAGACACAAATCATTCATCTAAAAAAGTGAATCCATTGGTTTAATTCAAAGAAAAGTCTCTTATTGAGAAGTTTTGCTCCTTTTTGCTAGTTTTACATGAAAGCATGCCACATAATTTTTAAATTTTAAGAAAATACACTTGCTTCATAATCTGTAAAGAAATTAGTCATTCCCATGATAATTGCAAATGACCGTGCATAAGAAATTTAAGATCTCAAGTAGGTTAGATACTTGGGGAATCTTTACCCCATATGTAATGTCTTATTGAAAATAGTAATGTATCTTAATGGAAGAAAGTGTACCGAACTAAAATTTTTAGAGCAGGATTTTAGTAGACCATTTGGAAAAACTAAAAGCATTCTTTGAAGAATTACTGAACAATCATTAATAATAGTGCACTCAACATCATTAGCCACTATCACACAGCTCAACATTTTTTGGTTATCATACTACAAAAATACATTATTAGTATACGTTTAAATAAAAATTGATAAAAAGAATTTCCCATACCTTTGCATTCAAACAAATTTCCTCTTGCCTTAATGTTTAGTGTTAGCTATGTAGTTTTTAACAATATCATTCATCCATGATATAAAAAAAGTTAGAAGTAAGAAAAAATTCTATGAAAGCAGAGAACAAAGGTTTCTTCTTCCAATGACACTAACATGCTAAAAAATTTTCTTAGTTAAAGCCTAACAAATTTTATCCCACAAAATATAGTGCAAAAATTCTTAACCAATAGTTGCTTTATGGTTTTCTTAGAAAAAAAATATTATGTTCACTTTAAAAAAAAAATCTTGAAAGATCATTGTATTCAAGGAAATGTCTGCCAAATAATTGTTGCTAATTTCAATGAAAGTTCATGTTGCAAAAAAAAAAAAAATTCAAAATTCAAAACATATGATTAGTGAGTTCATGTTTCAAAAAAAAAAAAAATTCAAAACATATGATTAGTGAAGGGAAAAATTTTATAAAAACAAATATTTATATTTTATTTTATTTTAATAATGAAGGTATTTTGACATAAAGTTTTTTATGATGATAGTCGATGAGATTGTTTCCAAGCACGAAAAATTTTTAGAAGGTGGATAAGTTTTGCTTTTAGTTTTTATGTGAAAAATTTCTCATTTGAATATCATTTTTTTATAATTTAAAATTTTACTCTTATGAGTGTACCCCTCTGGATAAAATTCATATTCAATATGAACATCATTGGTGAATAAATTATTTAAATAGTATCAAAATTATTAGTCATGCCAATATCAGTCCTCATGGGGAGGAGGATGTGACTAATATATCAAGAGCTCGGTCCTGTCAAATCCAATTTTGACAAGAAGGAGGATTAAACTGGGGGCTCATTCTTGTCAACTCTTGTCCTTGTAAAAATGAGGAGCAGACTGGTAAAAAAGTGTGGGACTTACAGCCTTGTCCTATTGACAATGTGGCTCGTTGCTCGTAGAACATTCTTAGACCACGTGTGTATAGGTTTAACAAATTGGTCTGAGCACACGTAGGTGTTTAAACTTATTGTTTCAAATTATTTTAAATAGCATTGCACATGTTTTAAAGTGAATTTGATTGGAATGTAAGTATATATAGACTCTGAAACATTCTTAGGTGCATACCTTTAGGAACTTAGAATGATTGCCCATGCACAAGCATGCATTTAACACTCATAATGCATAATTTCCAACTTATTTATATAATCTAATTGCATGGTTCTTAAGGCATTTCATTTTCTTCAAGGTGGTGTGCTCGAATCGACATCAATAATTTCATGGATAAATGTTAAATAACATAACATTCTTCAAGATGTTGTACTTGATTTAAAATTGATAATCTTATAGAATGTGCAAGCTAAAACATTTAATATTTCATTTTAAGACCCCTTATGTTTGCTACTATAAAAGTGGTTCAGATCCGGGAAAAGCATGTGCAAAGCTTCACTTTGAACCCCTAAATAACACATTTTATCAACTTTTAGATGCATTTTGCTGATCTTGAGGTAAGCATGTGCAAAGCTGCACTTCAAACCCCTTAACATCATATTTTGTCCACTTATAAACGCTTGTTGTGGATCTAATGGTGATCATGTGCAATGCTTCACTTTGAACCCCTTGATATCGCCTTCTGTCTACTTCAAGATATGCATTACAGATTCAATGGTGATTAATTCAGTGAGTTTTGGAGCAACATTCAAATGAAATTTTGGTAACCTCCCAGCATCATCCCTATTTGGGGTGCTACATCTGGATGCTAGTTTTACCACTATACATAATAAGGTGTGTGTTTCTTGTGTCGTGGGACACCACGACTAAAATACATTTTTACCTACCACATTTAACAACGTGCACTTAGATCTTCAAAACCCGCAAAGAAATACAACAGGATTTCCCCATGAAATTGAAACAGCTCGAATGAGTGCCTAGTTTTTATTTTTATAATTTTAGTAGCATTTTATTGTTCACTTTTACCAATCTTCTTGGACCCCTTTGTCTGAATTTCAGTAGCCTCCCCAATGTCATCCCTGCTTGCAAGCTACCTAAGAAGTTGGGTCTAACCGTCACACCTAACAAAATATTTGTGGTACATGTAATAAGACACCACGATTGAAATTAAATTTATCACCCATAACAAGATGTGTATAGGCCTTTGAAACCTGCAAATTAGCATGACAAGAATCCCCACCTAGTTAGAATATCCTGATTGGGTACTTAAAACAGGATTTTCTTGCCCCATTAAAGCAACAAAAATAGATACTTATAGTAGGATTTGTCCCCCGGATTTGAAAAACCCGCACTTATAACAAGCAAGTTTTCCTGTCTATTTAGAATAATGAGAACTAGTACTTAATATTTTGTGTATACCCTTCCTCGTGGTAAAGTATCAATGCTAATGTGATTAACCTTTATATGATTTGATACCTTTGGATCTCCTTCTAATTTAAAGTTTTAAGAATCAACATTTGGCTTTCACTTTGTGTGGCATGAGAATTGATTCACTCAGTCAGATTGTACTGACATGGGCAATAAAGTCATTCCCATTCTCATAAGCCTTTTAATGCATATCCAGCTCGAATTGAACTCCTTCCTTCTGTGTGGAATACAAAGTAGGCCATAGATTCTAGAAATCACTTTAAATTTGTTTTCCCAATATTCTACAAAGTTTGCATAGTGAAATTAGCTACTGCTGCTAATTATTTTGGTGGTGGTCTGACTCCATTCCATGGCTTCAGTAGTTTACTATACCAACTAGGCTTAGCTTTTTTTTAGGAGCTCACACACTAGCTTAGTCATGCAGTGCTTGAGAGGTGATATAAATGTAGACTAGATCTTGTGATAAACTTGAAACCTCAATGTCTTTTGTAGTTACTCCATGAGAGCCCAATACTTGAGGTTCATTAGTTGGTGGTCCTTAATAAGGTTTGTAGAGAAATATTAAGATATTCATTTCATTTGACTTTGGATCTATTAGATCACTTCAGACAAAGAAGCACATGAGTTTTTGATGAAGTGATCACTAGCAAGGTTGGGTCAACTAACTCCACAACTTAGTAGATTTGGGGTCCTAATAATCTGAAAGGAAAGGTCTATGGAGCCTCGACCAGACTATCTCTACAAATTCAGGTCCTCCTTCAACTTACCTATTGTTATACCCCTTTATGCATAAAATTTTATTTTTCAGGTCTTTTTTATGGCATCTACCATAGGCTCTTTAAGATTAGTGGTGTATACCCGCTAGATTACGGTGATTCACCCTCTGCCTGATGGCCTAATTCTACCTTGATGACTAGAGAAGTCTTCCCTACTAGGACAGCCAAAAATCTCCTTGTATATATTTTTGGGGCTATTTTAAACAAACACCACACCTTATATCTCAATTTTTCTTGGCTTTTCTCAAACATTTATTTGATCACGAGGATGTCTTTGTGGAAGGATTGTTTGAATCTAAAATAAAATACTTTTAACTTTGTATTCTAGTTTGATTATGAAGGTTTTCTTTATATTATCTTTCTCGTATATTCTCTTAGATTGAGTATGATCTGGTTTACTTTATGTGACTCTTATTTGATTTATGATATGAAAATTTTTTTACATAAATATTTTTATAGCTAACTTTTTTTTTTCTTTTTTTATTATTTCTTTTGAGTTTTTGTCCACCATCAATTCAGTCTTTCTTTTTTTTCTTCTTTAGGCAAGGGTGACCTAGAAAAGGGATATGAAGAGGATGGATATTAAGGAAGCCATTTTGACTAGAACATAGAAGAGAAGAGTAAGGGGCACAAACAAAAAAAAATGTTAAATTGCACCATTAGGTTAAAAGTGGACGGTGAGGGAAATGATGATGAAGTTGATCAATATCTCATGTTTATGTCATCTCGGGTTGTCATGATCCTTTGTCTACATAGTCAATGGAGATAGTTGACCCAACCTGACGTAAAGATTCCTGCAACAACCATGGATTGTTTCATCCAAGGAAACCTTAAATACCCAAAGTGAGTGTTTGTCTAAGGGGACTAATCTAAGTTGACCTTAGCTTAAAGAGGGCTTTGTGCTCTATCAAATAAACCCAATAATTCATAACTCAAATGGATAGAAGGCCATTGGGGAACAAATGGACTAAAACTATTACTATTTTACAATGAAACCTATAAGCCAAACCACTTGATGGAGCTTGCTAGTCAAACCCCTCGTCATATGGCTATGGTCATAACCACTTCTATGGAGTCTACTCAACAAATCACGCAGATAGATGACTCGAGGCATATCCTTACTAGTACAAAATTATTTTGACTTTCAAAATTAGTAGTATAATTAATATAAACTTAACTCTTTGTGAGCTTGATTCAACATTAAATTTTCCCACCTTGATAAACAATTAAGAAATGTGGATAGGTTTTGATTTTTAAGTATAGGTTTCTCATTTAACTATCATTTTTTTATGATTTAAAATATTTTAATTTTATGTGTGGACCCCTCCAATTGAAATTCACAATCAACGCAATCATAATTGAGGAATAAACTATTTAAATATCATTAAAGTATTAGTTATGTTAAATCTGGTCCTCATAAGGAGGGAGGATCTGATAAATATGTCAGGATCTCAGTCTTGTCAACTCTGATTCTAATTTGAAGGAACTGTGAGCTCAGTCTTATCAGTTTCTATCCCTATATAGAGGAGGATCAGACTGACCAAAATGTGTAAGACTTACGAGCTTGCCCTATACGAACGATGGCCCTTTGCCTGCACATCATTCTCATACCACTTGCATAAACATTTAACAAACTAGTTGGAGCATATGTGGATTGATTCAAGTTATTTTCAAATAGCTTTACACATGTTTTAAAATGAATTTGATTTGAACTTAAATATATATTTGACCCATGCAGCATTCTAGGTCTATAAGTTTAGGAATTTAGTATGATTTTCGGAGCACATGCTTGTATTTAGAACTTATAGTGCGTAATCATTTTCAACTTATTTATATGATCTACTCTCAAGAACCTTGAGACATTTGATGTTCTTTAAGGTTGTGTGCTTGACTCGAAATCAATTATATCATGCACAAATTTTAAGGCACTTAACTTTCTTCAAGGTGAACTTAATTTGACATTGATAATTTTAAGGAATATGCATGTTAGAAAGTGCAAATTTTCTTTTTAAGACCTTCAAATTTGCCTTCTATCTACTATTATAAAAGTAGTACAGATCCAGTAGCGAGCATGTGGAAAGTTTCACTTCAAAACTCTCAATATTGCCTTCTATTCACTTGTAGATGTGCGTGTGTGAATCCGGTGGTGAGCATGTGAAAGGCTTCACTCTAAATCCCTCAATATCGCCTTTTTTCTGCTTTTACATGCGTGTTGCAGATTTGGTGTGGAGTGTGTGAAAAGTCTCATTTTGAACCTCTCGATATCGCCTTATGTTTCTTTCAATTGTGTATTGTGGATTTGGTGGTATTAAGACCTAGAGCTTTGTTAGCCGCATTCAAATAAAATTTTGGCAACCTTACAGTGTCATCACTGCTTGAGGGACTACATCATAAAGCTAGGTCTTATCAGTAATAAGATGTACATGATTGGTGTCATATGATACTTCAACCGAAATATATTTTTACCAACCGTACCTAAGAAGCTGCAAATACCTCCAAAAGAATACAACAAGATTTCCCTGCCAAATAGGAATAACTCGAACACGCATTAATTTTTATTTTTATAATTTTAGTATCATTTTATTATTCACTTTTACCAATATGCTCGGTCCCACCAGTCTGAATTTTGGCAGCCTCCCGGCGTCATTCCCACCTGGGAGCTACCTCACATACTGGGTCTTACCACCACACCTAACAAGATGTGTGTGGTTGGCATCATACGATATCGTCACCAAAATTTAATTTTCACCACATCAAACAAGATGCGTGAAAGCCTTTAATACCTGCAAAGTAGCACAACAAGATTTCCTCACCGGGTTCGAACAACCCGAATGAGTATTTATAATTAGATTTTCCCATCCAATTGGAACAACATAAATGAATACTTATAGTTGGATTTCTTTGTTAGGTTAGAACAACCAGAACAATTACTTATAACAAGGAAGTTTCTTTGTCTCATTGGAACAAAGAGAACAAGAATTTAATGTTCTTGTGTATATCTTTCCTCTCAGTGAAGTATGAGTGAAAATGTGATGAAACTTAATATGATTTAATACCTGGGAATATCCTTCTGATTTGAAGTTTTAATAATCAACATTTAGCTTTCACTTTTTGTGGCGTGAGGATTAATTTCTACTTTCATTGTGTTGACATAGGCAATAAAACCATCTCCATTCTCATAAGTCTTCTAATCCATATGCAACTCAAATTGAACCCTTCTATTAGTGTGGAATACAATGCAAGCCATAGATTCAAGAAATCCATTTAAATTTGCTTTTCCCAATATTCCATAAATTTTGTATGGCAAATTTAGCTTCTGCTTCTGACTATTTTAGAGGCGGTCTGACTCCGTTTCATGGCTTCAATAGTTTACTGTACCGACCAGCCTATGCTTATTTTGAGGAGCTCACACATTAGCTTAGGCATGTACTGGCTTGAGAGTTGATATAGAAGTAGAGCAGATTTTGCCTTTTGAAGTTACTCCATGAGAGCCCAATGCTTGAGGTTCTTTAGCTGATGGCCCTTGATAATATGTTTAGAGAAATATTAAGAGTGTTTCCCGTCTCTTCTCAGCTTGAGAAGATGAAGTTGACAACTCCTTACAATGAAAACCTTTTATTTTTAAGGAGCTGAAGTGCATGCTGTCCCCCTAAGCGAACATGGAACAAGAGAGCTGGACATAGGAACTTTGGCTTGGAGTAAGAGCTTCAGGCTGGGATAGTGAGTTGAGTAGGATGGGTTTGAGTGTGGTTGGGTTTATTATCATTTGAGTGACTTTGACGATCGTCCCTCATAGGTGTTCCATTGATTTCATCTTGCTTACTCCTTTTGATTGTAGAAGACTCCTCTCTATACAATTTTGATAGTTTGGATGAGCTTGTGTGGTTTATTTTGTGATCAGTTGTCTTTTCAGCAACTTTGACGACAATCAAAATGATTTGGGAGTAAATCACATACATCGCAATAGCAATTTGTTGTTTTCATCTTCTTTCAATCATGAAGACTCCTCTCGAGATAATTTTAATCCTCTGAATGCATCAACAAAGTATATTTTATCAATGGGCATTGTGTAGATCAAAGTTGATAGATGTGAAGGCATTTCGCATTTAGTCGTGTGATTTCACACTAATCGTTTGCTGCTCTTGTCATGTTTGATCGGCTTGTCATGAAGAGTATGTGTGATGGTCAACAATATGCTAGCCAATGATATTTTGCACCCACAGTTCAGGTCACATTCTTCTCTTTTAATAGTTGAACAACTAAGTAAATAATTTATTATTTTTTGGACCTTAAATTCATTAGAACTTCTTATCCATTGCATTCCAATGATTGTAATCAAACTTCCATCAACATTTGACAACAAATATTTAATGCATCTCTTCATAGTCATTTGGTCTTCATTTTTATAAAGAAAACATTTAAATCATTTTAAAACTCCCAACTTTCGTTGTTTCTTATTTATAGTTAGCTTAATTATTAATGCATAACATCCAATATCCTCCAATCATTAATATTTGATGCAATTCTTTATGGTTGCATTCTCTTTCCTCCTTTAAGAAGAATTAATTAAGCTAACAAATCAATATTAATTGCATGATTTTTTATATTCCATATCAACCATCACTTAACTACCACTAACATCAGGTTCCCATATTTATGATTATCAGATGACCCCTTTTATAAGAATAATTTGTTAGTTAATTAAAGGCATTTTAAATTTAATGATTATTAACTATTACTAATGACTAACATATGTTTTGTCAATTTACCAATATTTTATGCCCATTTTAATCTTAAATTTTCTCTTCTTCTTTCTTAAATAAATAATGATCTTGTTGCCACTTAATGTTGCTTAGCATCCAACATTATTTGTTGATTGTCACACTCACCTATCAATATTTCATATTTGATGTTTGATTCACTTCATTTAGGTTAGTATCGAATCTGCCATTTTTTAAAGGAGATTAAATAAGAAGTTCACCTTGTGTCACCCAATATTTAATCCTTTATCAATTATAGCTTCATGTCCTCTAACATCTAACATATGCTAGCATATGATATTTGATGCATACCTTTTTTGTTGGTCAATCCCTCTTCTTATAAAAAAAAAAATAGACATGATTGCTTTTTTTATCCAATCTTTAACATTCCTTATTGATCGTTCCTTAATCCCATCATATACTAATGATTGCCATCTGCCACTCGTTAATGTTTGATGCAAGTCTTACAAATTACCTAACTTCCTCTCCTATTAAGAAGAATGAGTAAGTTGACCACTTGATTTAGCTTAACCTTTAAACTTTCTCATCAAATGTGGTCTAACAAGTTAACTAAATTATGTACTTTATTTTTCTTGTCTCATAATCTCATCCTCTATAAGTAGAGAGATCATGTCAACAATCATTTGACTTAATAATATCACTAATATTAAGTTTTTTAAGTAAAACACACATTTTCATTCATATATATTTTTAATAGAATTATTACAATTAAATGTAATATAAGCAAATATTACAATTTGGTGTTAAATATATAAATACACATGACTTAAGCAAAGTTATTTACATCGCTTTCTAAATTTTGCCAAAAAATTTAATTTTCAGGTATTGTCTTGCAATTCAAAAACAAAAAATCTTAAGGCATATACAGACATACCACCAAATTCCTATGTATTTACATATCTAACACCTAAACTTTGCTTCTTACATTTATTCTATCCAAACCTTTTGTAGGACAAACAAAATGCCATCATCTTAACTTTTAGAAAGTGAAATATTCTTTTTCATGCTTAGGAAAGGACACATTTATTTAAAAATTGAAAAATTTAAGCGTTAGATCTATAAATAGGAGTGGTATGTATGTAAAACTTCCTAAGAATATTAATGATATCATTACAAATTCTTGTTTCGGTAGGGTCAAATCAAGTAATTTCTAGCATATTAGTTGATATATCAATATGTGGAATCTATACAAATCGCTAATTTGAATTTTTCTGAGCTAATCTAAGGATGTTATTTCAAATCTTCATTACTTCATCGAACCAGAAAAAAGTTTCGAAGCTTGCACGTTAGAAATGGACACTTGTCGTCCGTAGATATGCGTTTTGCTAAAGAACTTGGCAGATTTTGAAGTAGTCTCAAATCCGTGCTAAGCCAATGCATCACAGAATAAAGGCAGAAAGCTTAGCGGGCTGCTCAGAAACCCCAGATGGCAAGAGAGGAAACGAATAAGAATCTTAGGTGCAGACCTCGAATGCTGCTCTTCACGTCGCGACGAAAGGAAAGCCAGCAAATAAAACATGAATTTACCGATCAAGTAAATGATTCAAATTTCTTAAGAATTATCAACAACCACGCCGTTTGTCGAGAATCAATCACAAAATCAAAATCTTTTCTTTTTGCCTTTTGCTCTGTAATCGACATCGGTTGACGAAGAAAAAGAAAAAGGAAAAAAAGATGCGAGCTTGATCGGAAAAAGTTAGGTTTTTTTTTCCTCATCGTTCGATCGAAGAACCAGGGCCGCCGGTCATTAGCCGAGGTGGATTAGACAGCCGCCGCACTTAGGGCATTCCTCGGCTCTCTTCGGAACCATGAAATACATGAAGCAAGACTTGCAGCCGGCGACGACGAGTATTAGGCCACCAGCGCCACCATTCTCACCGCCGGCATCTGAATCGGCGGGGGGGGGAATGTCAGAGTTTCTGCTGTTGGCACTTGAAAGGATGAACTGTCAGAGTTTCTGCTGTTGGCACTTGAAAAATCCTCAAAATCTGTTCCTCCAGCGAAAAACGAGGCGCAGTCTTCAACATCGCCGTCATTGTCTTCTTCATCTTCGATATCTCTTGCATCATCGGAATTACAGTCTTCGGATGAGTAATAGCCCTCCTGAAGACCGGAGGCTGCAATGGAAGGGGTCTCTGTTCTCCTCTCGCCGCTCTCCCAGTTTACATAGAACAGCTTCCCAGTCTGTCAAGAGAAAAACAGAGCAATCATTACATCATAATCTTAAAATAAGTTCAGAACTTGACCAGCAAAGACTAATCTTTCAATATATTGAGAAAAAAAAAAGGAGTAGAGAAGAGAGAGAGAGAGAGAGAGAGAGAGAGAGAGATTAACACATTAAATGATGATGACGGAAGAAGAGGAAAAGAACAGAGATCGAAATAGAAGAAAGCTAACATCGCGCTTGCCAGAGCAGGGCATGCATCTTGGCCCACACTGCAGTAATTAATGGACAATGATTGGTAGAGGAAGCAAACGATCGAGTAAAGAAAAAGAAGAAGAAGAAGAAGAAGAAGAAGAAGAAGAAAGAGTGGGTGGGTAATTTGCAGGCATATACCCTCATGTCAAGGCATTGTTTCCAGTTATTGGAAAAAGCTGTATCAGAGTTCAGCTCCACAGTAACCTCTTCGTTATCCGCCACCGCCACCACCGCCGGCTGATGCGGCGGCGCTGCTCCTCTTCTGTTCTTAAGGGAACAGTTTCTCAGAGATGCGGCAATTGATTTGATGTTTGGGGCAGCCATCTCCGGCGTCGAGAGCTGCACCGGAGAGGGGGAAAGCGACGAGATAGAGGAGATCAGTTGCAGTAACGTGGGATTTGAAAGATGGATTTGTTCTTATAAAAAGAGAGTTTAGGGAAGTTCAGGGTTCAGAACGTGATTATCAGAATCTTCTTTGCCTCCACGGATAGAGTTTTAGAAAACCTTAACAAAATTTATGAATAATATTTCGAAAATATAATGAAAAAAAAAGCAAAACTTTATCTTTGGTCATTTTCAGGGAAAAAATTTTCGTGTGCCTAAGACGTACGCAACATTGCGTACGTTAGGGTTATATAGAGAATACATAAGAGTTATATCTGCGTTATACCCTCTGTAATCTCCCCGTAACCTACTTGTAACCTACAAATATATGAAACAAAACCGTAGAAGTTAATAGAAGGTATAAGTATGTCACATATAGGTCACAAGGAGTTTATAAAGAATATAACGCAGACACAATCGTCATGTACTCTTTGCATGACCCTGACGTACGTAGATCTGAATTTTTCTCCATTTTGAGAGGAGAAAAATGTATCCATCTCCATTAATAATTTATTTTATTGGGCATTTACATACATGCCACTCAACTTTCATATATTTATATCTTAGACACCTATCGATGGATGCATAAATTTATAAAACCAAGATATTATAAAGATAAACATTTAATATTAAGTTTTATGTCTATAAATTTATTTTAATTAAATCTTAGAAATTAGATGTCATTTTAAGCTATATTGTGATTTATAACTATAGACCCAAAAAAGTTTAAAAATAATAAAAAATGGACATGGGAATTTGAATGCAATATTTTTAGAAACAATAAGTAAAGATTAAAAATATGAATATTTAAAATAAAGTTGGTTCTGAATACATGTAAAAAATATAAAATTTGTTTGAAGAAAAATATAATGTATGAAAATTGTTCAATAATTATATTATTTATTTTAAAATAACTATAATAATTTTAAAATTCATCGTGATCAGATTTAATAAAAACATTCTCACTAGCATTATATACATACATACATACATACATACATACATTGTTTAGGGGCTTTTCAGTACATACCACCCAATTTTTATGTAATTACATATCTAACACCGGAAAATATTTGCATACATAAGACGTACGCAACGCTGCGTATGTCAGGGGTTATTCAGGGGGTACAGAGGGTTATATTCAGGTTATACCCCCCCTGTAATATTCGTGTAACTCCCTTGTAACCTCCTTGTAACTTATTTGTACCCATGAAACTACAAAAGCCTGGAACTCATTTGTAGGTTACATGTAGTTTACAAAGAGGTTACAAGGGGGTTACAGAGGGGTATAACCCAATATAACCCTTCTGTACCCCCTGAATAACCCCTGGATGTACGCAGCACTGCGTTGCGTACGTCTTATGTACACAAATACTTTCCTTCTAACACCTAAGCCTTCTTACATTTATACCACTAAAAACATTTCATATCACTTCAAAATGTAAATGCCTCTTTTAACTTTTAACAAATGATGCATAGCAAAAGTAGTATATTTGTAAACATTAAATAAAGTTTAGATGTTACATATGTAAATACAAAAGAATTGGGTGGTACAAATGTAAATCCTCCTAATTTTTTTATTATAGGTTATTGCTGCACATATTTCCAATATAGTCCGAATAACTTCCAAGCAATCCAACAAATTGAAATGGGTATTACCATACGTCACAACGTGATTCCTTCTTTCCCGAGCTATAGAAATAAACAAATAGCTTTTTCTGTTGTGCCCTCAATTGTGTCCATTCTCCCTCTTGTATTCTCTAATATACTATTATGCAGCACATATTTGATAGATTTTTATTATCTTTTTAAAATTTCATCCACGTTTTCACCATCGCGTACATATCGACATCACGTTTTTCTTCGAATACTTGCGAGACTGTTGGTTGGCATCCATGACATAAGATCCCTCAAGTTGGGAGTTTGAATGCACAGTTGGCCTTAAGGAGGTGATACTTGAATTGTTAGGCACATTAAGAATGGCTGGAGACTCGTACAATAGCATAAGATATTCATAACTTATCATAATTTTATCCCCTCATAATTTTATAACTAATGTAATCCCTAAAATGAATAAGGGTTACTAACTTATGTCATTGATATTAATAATAAAAAATTAATTAATTTATTAAATTATCATAAATACTATTGGTTTGTAACCCCCTCGATGGATGGTGGTTAAATAGAGCATAATTTTGAGAATGAGTTTTTTGTCTTCCCAACACACCCCGTACATTTTTCTCCATCAGAAAGTACATAAAGTTTCAAAAGAATTAGAGAGAGGAACTCCATCTCTTCAAGATCAATTTCTTCAAGATCAAATTTCTTTATCATGAATTGTAAAAATCATGAATTTAAAAGATCTTGGCTATTAAGTATTTTTGAAATTTATATCATAAAGTTCAAACATGAATTTCTAACAATTAGATGTGGTCATCGACATGTATTAGTTAATGATTGGTAGGAAACATAAAAAAATTGGTAATAGTGACTCATCAACTTGTTATTGCTCTCGATAAAAGTGAGAATCATGCAATCAATTGGACAAAATGCCATACATCAGTGGCTAATGAATGTGAACTCACTCGCCAACAATTGACGAAAGTCGGCGAGGAAAATAGAAAGTTGAGTGATGGCTTGTGGAAGTGACTATTACTATCAGTGGATGACTAATGTGAAGTGAAGTTTATTTTGGTCATAAGCATGAGATCTTCCAAAGGTGTTTGACTCATTATATAGCCTAGAGAAATTTAAAGTATATTTTTCAATAATAAAAGCACACTTTGAGCTTGAAATCATAATATTTTGCCAGTATGATATGCCTGGATGGGCAAAATTGGGTTGAATATAAATTTGCTAAAGTCATAGTATGAAGGACAAGTAGAGATTTTTTTGTCCTTAATTTCCTCTTTTAAGAATGTTTCTTTTGATCTCTAAAAATTTGAATTATGAGCTCTAGCTTAACATAGACCACTTCAATTTTTTATATCACATAAAAAATGTTACTGCTATAACTTTTAAGAAAATAAAATAAATTTCTTCATGCATCAATAAAGTGACGCATGCAGATTTTCCTTTCATCTATTGTGGTGGACTGAACGTACCTTCAATCGATTTTAGCCATTACGATGTCTGCTGCTGCTGTAACCAGACCTCCATTTTTGCTCCCCTCCCAATTCGAGCTCGACACCTTTCCCACAACCACCTCTCCTCCTCCTCCTCCTCTTCTCACCATCAAAACTCCCACCTTGGAGCAAACCAAGCAACTCCACGGCCGCTTCCTCCGCGCTCAATTCCACCACCATCTTCTCCCTCATTTCTTCTCCCCCTCTGCCCATCTCAACTCCCTCATCTCATCCTACACCAAGAATAACTCCCCACTCGCCGCCATTAAGCTCTACGTCCACGCTCGAAAAACCTTCACTGCTGCCCTCGACTTCTTCACCATCCCCACCGTCCTCAAGTCTTGCGCGCTTTGCAGCAGCCTTTGCTACGGGGCAGAGGTCCACGGCTTCGCCATAAAGCTCGGTTTTGACTGCGACGCCTTTGTTCACAACTCCTTGATACAAATGTACTCGGAATGTCAGGATTTGAGTTCCGCCATCATGGTTTTCGACGAAATGCCTGTGAGAGATGTTGTCTCTTGGAGCACCATGATTCGGACCTATGGTAGAAGTGGCTTGTTTCAGAAAGCGATGAGATTGATCACAGAGATGTTCTTAGTTGGAGTGAATCCAAGTGAAATCGCCATGATCAACATGATCAATGCTCTCGCAGATGCGGAGGCATTAGGCCTGGGTCAGCAGGTTCATGCTTTTTTCATAAAGAGCACTGAGTTTAACCCACCAGATGTTAACATTCACAATGCAGTCATAGACATGTACGCAAAGTGTGGACGCTTAGATCTCGCGAGAAAAGTGTTCGACCGAACAGACCATAAGAGCATTGCGTCATGGACTGCGATGATCAACGGCTATGTTCGATTCGGAGAATTCGGCATCGCCATGGATTTACTTGGGAGAATGGCGAAACACAATGTGGAACCAAACCAGATTACAATGTTAAGCTTAGTCTCAAATTGTGGGATTCATAAGAAATTAAGGTTAGGGAAGTGGCTTCACGCTTACATGATTAGACAGAGTTTGGAAATCCCATTAGTATTGTTGGACATGTACTGCAAATGTGGTGATACTAAAAGTGCAAGAACTCTTTTTGATAGTATGAGTGTGAAAGATGTTTCATCATGGAGTGTTATGATCTCAGGCTATGCACAAGCCAACTGCTTCAATGAGCCATTCAAATTGTTTCGTAAAATGAAGAATGTCGGGGTGAAGCCAAACGAAATCTCCATCTTGAGCCTCCTATCACTGTGTGCTGATTTCGGGGCACTTGATCGAGGTAGAGAAGTTCATGCTTTTATAGACCAACAAGGGATTGAAATGAACATTGTTCTTCTCACTGCTTTAGTGGATATGTATGCTAAGTGTGGAGAGATGGAGGAGGCTTATAAAATCTTTAAGGGCGCTGAAGATAAAGATATTTGCATGTGGAATTCTATGCTGAATGGCCTAGCTATGAACGGACATGGGAATGAAGCCATCAAATTCTTCTTTCACATGGAATCCGCAAAAATCAGACCGAACGATATCTCATTTGTTGGAATTTTGAAAGCTTGCAGTCATGCGGGATTGGTGTTAGAAGGAAAGCGATTCTTCCGCCGAATGGTGGATGAATACGGATTGGTTCCGAGGGTGGAGCACTACGGATGCATGGTGGATCTCCTTGGACGAGCCGGGCTTCTTGACGAAGCTCATGAGATGATAAGAAGGATGCCGATTTCGCCGAATGTTGTAGTATGGGGCGCGCTTATAGCAGCTTGCAGGGTCCATAAAAACTCGAGTTTGGGAGAGTTGGCAGCAAGTGAGATTCATAAGTTAGATCCATCGAATGTCGGTTGCAACATTTTGCTTTCAAACATTTATGCTGCAGAAGGAAGATGGAGTGATGTTGCAGGAGTTAGGAGAGCTATAAAGGATGGGGGACTGAAGAAAGCTATAGCTGTGAGCTCTATTGAGCTAAATGACAGTATTCATGAGTTTGTTAATGGAGACGCATCTCATGCTCGGACTGAGGAGATTTATAATATGGTTGCTGAGATGAAGAAGGAGCTGAAACAGGCAGGCCATGTTCCAAATACTTCTGTGGTTCTGTTAAAAATAGATGAGGAGGAGAAGGAGAGCACGCTTTGCTTACATAGTGAGAATTTGGCGATTGCGTTCGGGCTTATCAGCACACGAGCTCATACTCCTCTTCGAATTGTGAAGAACCTGAGAGTTTGTGATGACTGCCATGAAAGTACCAAGCTTCTGTCAAAAATTTATGGGAGGGTTATAACTGTAAGGGATCGAAATCGGTACCATCACTTTGCTGAAGGATTCTGTTCTTGTGGAGACTACTGGTAAGTTTCCTGTAAATTGTTTGTATTCAAATTTTATAGCAACACAAATGATTTTATTCTATGTTCACCTTAAAATGCATTTTAGTGGAATAAAATTCTTCAAAAGTGATCAAATTTTGTGAAACTTAACTCCAAAGTTATAAAAAGTTATAATTACATCTAACTCACTTGTTTGCAAAAGACTACAATAACTTAAATTTCTTGTTGTAACATGGTAGATAATGGATGTGCAGAAACTTAGAGTCTGTTTGGGGCAGCTGCAGCTTATTGAATAATCTGCTGATAAACTAATTAAAAATAATCTGCTGATAAGTTTGATGCGATGACTATTACAAATTTTTATTTTTTTGGAAAAGCCAGACCACTACAAAAAATCTGCCCCCGCACCTAGATATGTGCGGTGTGAAACGCATAAGCTGCCAAAACGCAGTTTATCCAAACAGGTCAGGTGCATTTTCAAAACGCCATTGCACATTTTCAAAACGCGTGCATTTTCAAAACGCCATTGCACCAAATAAGTTGCCCCAAACGGACCCTTAGTGTGAACACTTTTAATTTTTTCTGGAAGTATAAACTATTTGGAAATATGCAAAAAAAACTTGTCAAACATACATAACTAAGACAACTAAACTCAATAGAAAATCAACATTACAAAATTTAATAATGTTTTTCGATATAATCTAAGCAATTTTATAATTTTGCCCTCCCTCAATGAATCTTTTCCCAAATATTAAAAAAAATTTTGCTCTCAAGAATGAAGCTAGTTTCACTCCTCATAAAAAATAATATCACTCAAATCAAATGGTTGTTGTTGGTAATCTTTGAAGTGGGAAGGAAAATCTTTGAAATGAAACCTATGCTTCACCTATCTCTAAAATATTTGAAAGGAAACTGATGCCTCAACTATCTGCAAGGTTTGTTAAGCTTGTGCTCTATAGATACTTTTTTAGGCATTTGCATACATACCGCCCAATTTTTATGTATGTACATATCTGATACCTAAAATTTACTTTTTATACTAATACCACCTATATCTTTCATATCGCATTAAAAACGAAAAAAAGGAAAACACTATCTTGACTTTTATACACCTTTTCATACACAAGTACAGCGGCATATATGTAAAAAAATTGAAATTGAGGTGTCAAGTATGTAAATACATAGGAAGTGGGTAGTATGTTTGTAAATGTTTCATACTTGCGCAACTTAATCATATTGTGATGTCTCCGGTGAACAATGAGTGCTTGCACAATTAAAAGCTCGGGCTTCCTTTCATTTTCTTTTCATCATTTTTTATTTTATAATCTTATTTTAATTTTTGATAAAGTTAGAAACTGAATGTGTTGAAACCCGATTTGTCTGTGAATCATACCTAAGGGTTAGAGCATAATACAGGAGAGAGTGAAAATAGGTGGGAGAAGTGCACAGTAATGAAAATGTATTATTCATTAGCCTTTTTTTCTCATAAAATTATCTCTTATTTATAGTAGAGGGAGTGTAATATATGAAGTTGCCAATTTTTCGCTGCTGTAATAGGGGTGTTACATGATATTTTAGGTTTTTTACATGTATGTGCCTATGGTTTGGCTAACCTCTGACTCGGTCGGCTGAGCTCCACGGGCTTTGGTTCGACAAGCTCTAATCGTTCGACTATACTGAGAGAGGTTGTCGATCGGCATTCGATGGATGACAAGGCCGGCTCGTTCGGCTTGGTTTTTCTGATCAACTGTTCTAATGTGACTGCCGACCGTTGATCCCTAATGAGATGTTCCCATTAGTTGAGCTATGTTAGACCATTGAGCAAAGTGTGAATCACTGTAACTCTATAAATAGCTCATTTCTCAACAAAGTTGTCAGAGTGATGATTTAGATGCATTGTTACTTCTTGGTCTCTGATAAGGAGCCTTTGGGTATCCGTGAGATCACTAATGATATTGAGGAGTTGAGTCTTTCCTCATGTTCGGACTCATACCATCT
>NW_018165487.1:163482-168682 GCF_001263595.1 Phalaenopsis equestris
ATATGTATATATATATATGTATGTATGTATGTATAGATTTAAAGGAATAGCATGGGGTTATTATACGAGTCCCGACCATCTCTGACGCGCCTGACAGTTCGAGTACCACACCCTCTACTGAGGGAAATCGAACCCTAGACCAGAGAGGACTTACAACTGACAAGCAGATGTCTGACCATCTGATCGAAGTAAACGGGCTATATATGTGCGTTTGGATGCAAATCAATTGTACGGGAGAAAGAATCTCCCAACACGTCATATTTCACAGCAGAACTGCAATATGCACATAAGAGTAAAATGCTTATGTCAACTCAAATAGAAAATTGTGAGGCAAGCCCCCAAATAATCTTCGTGCGGGATAGATATTAGTGATATTCTGAGATGGTCAATTAATCGATTTAAATTAGGATAATTTATGTAGTGATTTTCTTTTCTCAATCGTGATGGAGATCGAAGATGATGATGAAGTTGAGGAATGGAACATGGCTCCCACTTTTGTCGACTGATTTGGTTTTGGATTTGACCTCCACTTTCATAAATGCTTTTCAACATTTTTTCTTTGTTGATTGTCACAAGCAAAGTAGGATTAATAGGTTGGCATTAGCTCATAGACATTTGTGTGGTTATTTTTTATATTAAATTATTGGTCTATTAGTTTTTATTTTTATAGTAGACAAAATATCTATGTTACCTATGGGAATTGATAGAGGTAGGGGTTGATTGGTTTGTTTAAGAATAGGTGATGAATTTTGTATTTTTTTTATTTGTTAAAGAAAAATGAAATAAATGGAATGTACTTGGACAGCAGACAACGATGGTGGCAAGCGATGAGTGGTAGCGGGCGATGACTGCAGGTAGGCGATGACGGGCAGTGAACGAAGACCGTGTTGATGTGCGGCGACAAACATAGGG
Organism: Phalaenopsis equestris; assembly: GCF_001263595.1. NCBI lineage: Eukaryota > Viridiplantae > Streptophyta > Magnoliopsida > Asparagales > Orchidaceae > Phalaenopsis > Phalaenopsis equestris. The sequence continues at coordinate 164,395 of NW_018165487.1, forward strand.
GTGATGACCAACAATGAAGAGTAGCGGTGAGCAACCGGTTGCAGGCTGTGAGCAGTGGTGCCAGACATGTATATACTGGTATATTTGGATTTCACCCAAGTCTAGGCACTCCATTTGTTCATCCAACTAAACAACCAAATCTCTAAAACTCCCACAAAAAAATGCAGTGCACTGTTTTTGTACTAAACTAGACAACCTCAGAATGTGCTTTAAAAGAGAAAAAAAATTATAGGACTAAACTATAATGAAAAACTTCATTATTAGTATAAGAACTTGTAAAATCAACTCGTTTAGAAAGAAGTGTCTTCATAATGTCAATCACTATCATTTTATAAGTGTTTTTGGCTCAGACCTATTGCTTGTTCATCTCTATTGTTTATAAGCTAAAAATATTATGCAAGTTTGGCATGTCATTTCATCCTTTACGGTTATTTCAGATTTATATGAATATAACTTTTTATACGTAAAAAAAGCTTGCGTATGTGAAATATAATATATAAGATATAATATGTGTTATATATTTTTTTGCCATTCAGAAAAAAAAAGTACAACTTTAGGAAAACATGTAATAACCATTTAAGATTTACTTAACAATTAATACTCATAGGTTTCTCACATTTAGTGTAAGGCTTTACACGGTTATTGTTATACTCTTATGACATCCTGCTTTCTTATCTCGTTAGCCTCTCTAGTGATCTCCTGTGCTAGCCGCTCTATTAATCCTCTAAATTTTAGTTTACTTTCTTGGGCCTTCTAGACTATTTGTAGAGGAGCAGGGGACAAAAGGACAAGTGTTCATTGAGGATAAGCTATCTTAACTTGTGCTACACTCCCGTGGCTCCCTTTTCTTCCGAATCATGTATTTTTTCATAGTATGTAGCTCATTTTCTTCATTTCCTTAAACATGATGTGTTGATGTATTATTTCATGTTAGAATAGTCTTCTTGGATTTAAGCATTTTCTTGGTCTAATCGTCAATTTTGGCTTGTAAGTATAATCAATTCAATCGTTAGATTGAGTCAATTACCATCCCATTGCTTATCTATCTTGTTTCAGCCCAGCCCATATAATCCATATGCAAAAGAGATTATATAAACTTAATGGAATAGAGGGAGGGATAAAGCATTCATTTATATTATATTTTAAATATTCATACTATTAATTTCATCAAAGCTTATAATTAACCCTCCAAAATTCAATATTAGTAATCCATTATACAAAGCTATATTAAATCCACAAAAATACAATCAAACAATAAACTATGTCACAACACAAGCCGCAATTACAATAAGAATAAACTTCATCATATTACATATACGATTAAATTATGTTTCTATCCAAACAACTATATGTTTCATACTATTTATGATATTTGTAGATCCTGGACATTTATTTCATCAATTCTTTTCGTTTATCTAAAATGGAAAACAAAAGTAGGTACAACAAAATTAAGCATAAAGTTTAGTAGGTTTCCCAAAATATATCAAAGAATTCATATCATCAAAAGAATATAATATGCAAAAAAACATAATATGGATGTTTATCAATTTACATGAGGCACATGATGGTTTTGTTTAGAAGCCTACTATATAGCTTAGGTTTATTAATGTCGTACAATGAAAAAATATATGTACACACAAGATAGTATTTATTTTTTATCAACACATAAAAAAATGCAACAATCAAACATTTTAAATAGTTATTGGTTTAACTATCTTGCATTTCATCTTCTTTCATTTTTATAATCATAGTAGCACAGTGAAACCATCATCATTGATAGGATCATCGTCCTATTTTTTTGTAGACATCATAATCATCCTAAAATTTTATAACATATTATCCAAACTTATGTCTACTCACTCATTCCCTTTTTAACCTTATAAGGAATCATCTGATTGTTCTTTGTTATTTATAAATCTCATCATTTTTGCTTCCTTTATGGAATATACGGATCTACCAGATCGTGGATCATTCATTTACCCATTCTTTTATTATTCATGCACTTTAGTCATTTATATAATGAATTAAATATTAAAAATGCTAGTATATATAAAAAACAATACATGTTGTTATTTACATAAGATAATAAATCATAATTTAAGCATATCTTGCATTATATATATATTTTTCTTATCGTTGACCTCATTTTTTGTCAACATTTTTTTCATGGACTCACTCCTCTCTAGACATAGGTTTCCTTCCTAGTATTCTTAAGTGGTTGGTCTTAGCTTGGCCTAGTTGGCTTTAGGTTGACTAATCTTGGTGTTTGGCATAAGTTTTAGTGATTGTTCAAATTGGTTGGCCTGGGTTTAGGTGGCTGGTCATGGTGTAATTGCCTCACTTTCTGCCCTATAGTCCTAAGTGAATTTCACTGGCTCTAAGCTCATCATATGTTGTTGGCAACCAAATGATCAAATCACTCTGAAACTTGAGTAGGTCAAGTTTGACTTGTGCATGCCTAACTTTGGGATGTGGTTGGCTTAGATAGTCTTGGACTTAGTTCAAACTAATATTAAAATTAAAATTAATCTAAATTCAAATATGTATAAATAAATTTTAATTTAAACTTAGTTGAACTAAGTTTAACTTAATCTATAATGATCCAAAATTAATATTAAAAAAAATCAAATTTAATCTAAAATTACATTTAGTTCAACCTAAAATATAAATTCAAATTTCTATTATAACTTAAACTTAAGGTAAACCAAACTTAAACATTTAATTAAATCTAAATTAAGTTCAATTAAAATTATACCTACAACATCCTATGATACTAAATGTAATTTAGCTGAGTAAGCCTACAAACTAAATTTAATTTAAGTAAACCTGAAAATAACTACACTCGAACTAAATTTGAATTAGCCTAAATTAACCTCATTAATTTAACTAAACCAAATCTAAACCTAAACTTAAAAATGAAGTGCAGAATAAACTATAAAATAAATATAACTTGTTTTAGTCCATTACAATTTTTTAAGCAATTTAATTAATCAAAACTAAATCAAATTAAACTAAGTTATAAACCAATCTAAATAAAAAAATGACAACCCACATTAAACTTAATCAAATTGAATCTAAGGTTAACAACATCAAATCTATCATTTAAGGCAATTTTGACTGAACCCAAATAAAATTGAACCTAGCTTAAACTAAATTCAACCTACAACAAAAACTACCTAATCTAAGTCAAACATAATATTAATTTACCTTAATCTAAAGCTTTTTTTAAAAATAACTAACCAAATCAAATAAAATTCAATTTTAATCAAAATATAACAACAGTTTAACAACTATCTATCATAATTGAATTGGAATTAAATCCCAATATCAAACAACTAATGGCACCCAACATCCCTAATGTTCTTAGCCTAACATGGATCCCTTAAGCTAGGTTATGACAGCCTAAAGTATCAAATTTGGCTAACCCAGCCTAAGGCACCAATTAAGGTTATTTAAGCTTGCCACCCATTTCATGACCAATTGAGGGGCTAAAATCTTTCAATTCAGTAAATTGGTAGTCCCACTTGGTAAGAGAAATTTCATGAGATCGAGAAAGCTTGCTTGAGTTTACTTAACTCACCAGACAACTGCTTAACAATTAGCCCAACCAAACTCAAGAGTATTTAAAATAAGAGAAACAACTTAGCCAATTTAGGACACCACAACCAACATAATTCACTTCCTTTTTGAGCGAAATTGGCCAAGTGGTGGTGGTTTTCTTCTTCAACCAACATCAACTACTTATTGAGACCAGCTTAACGTATCCAGTGTCAGACTATTGGCCTCACTTTTGGCTGAGGTCTAGCCTTTCTTCCTTAGAAGCTTATGGTCTAGCCATACGACTTTCTTGTTGACTATTCCTAGAGGACTAGTGATGGTACCCTCACCAATAGAAATTCTAAACTCTTCTTTGCTCATCTTGAAGTTCCATATGTTGGTTCTAACCTCTAGCACTTAGTAGGTGGAACCAATATGGGGGAGCTTAAGAGGAGTCCCCATAGCACTGTTTGGCCTTAGGGTTAGCCATAGGTGGTGTGGCCTTGGCCAGTCCTGCACACACACACTTGCACCTACATTTGCAACCAAAATCCCAACCCAAATATGCTTGGTTGATCCCTTACTCTAATTCCTATGGTAATTATTGTTGGACTGACTTTCTATATGCAATATTTGGCTCTCTGATTTGTAATTTTGTTGTGAGATTATTGTAATATTCACGATTTCTGATTTCTGATTTGTCATTTGCGATCTAGTTGATTATGGATTTGGATCTTGCAATATATATATG
>NW_018165487.1:168712-211855 GCF_001263595.1 Phalaenopsis equestris
TATATATATATATATATATATATATATATTGAGTGCTATTTTGGAGATCGGATGAAATATTTTGCTTAACTTCTTCAATATTAATCTGATAAATGGATGAAAGAAGTTGCTTCATTGGTAGATGACAAAGTCTTGGGTGCCCTGTTTGAAAAATGGATGAACTGATCAATTTACCATATAAATAGTTATACAAAAGAAATAGAACTGTGAAATTCAGTTTCATTTCTAATTGAGGCAATTTATCTCTTTCATTACAGTGTGAAGATCTTTCTACTGTTCATTCACTGATCCATCTATTATAGAAATAGTTATACAAAAGAAACAGAATTGTGAAAGTTGGTTTCATTTCCAGCTGAGACTATTTCAGCGGTAAATTTTATAAGGTTAATTCCTGCAACACATAAAATTCATACCTTTCAAATCCTTATTATCATATCAAACATACCACTCTCATTGCCCTCCTAGAAGTGATATACACCTTCTAAGAATATATTTGTGATAACATTGTGTTGTAAGTGAGAATATCACACATTGTAATTTGACGAGTCCATTTATGCTTGTTGGAATATGTAAATGCAAAGCATGCATTATAGTCATCCTCATTCAATTTATGTTAGAGAAAAGAATATCTTTATTTCTTGCAGATGTTTGAGGAAGACATACTTGGAAAATAAATTACACATCATCATGAGACAAGGTTTTAAATATGTGGAAAGATCCTTCTACTGTACATGCACTGATCAATCTACTATATAAATCGTTATACATAAGAAATAAAACTGTGAGTGTTGGTTTTATTTCCAATAGAGGCAATTTAACTCTTTCATTTCAGGGGGAAGATCTTTCTATCGTACATTTACTGATCAATCTACCATATAAATAGTTATACAAAAAAAAAAATAGAATTTTGAAAGTTGGTTTCATTTCCAACTGAGGCAATTTATCTGTCTGATTTCAGGGGTAAATTTTATAAGGCTCAATTCCTGTAGCACATAACAATCATACCTTTCAATTCCTTATTATCATATCAAATATACCACCCTTAGTGTCCTCTTAAAAGTGATATACACCTTCCAAGCATATATTTGTGATAACATTGTATTGTAAGTGTTAATATCACACTTTGTAATTTGATGAGTATATTCGTGATCCATTCATGACACTAGAAATATATAAATGCAAAGCATGAAAGAGAGACGACACCTATTAATTAAGAGAAAACGTTTTATTTATTTTTTGCAGATGTTTAAAGAAATCATACTTGGAAAAAATATTACGCCCCATCATGAGACAAGGTTTTAAATATGTGGCAAGATTTTTCTATCTTACCTTCATTGATCGATTTATCATATAAATAGTTACGCAAGAGAAATAGAACTGTGAAAGTTAGTTTCAATTCCAATTGAGGCAATTTAACTCTTTCATTTCATGAGTAAATTTATAAGGCTCAATTCTCCGCAACATATAACATTCATACCTTTCAAGTCTTTATTATCATATCAAACATGCCACCCTCATTGGTCTCTTAAAAGTGATATACACCTTCTAAGCATATATTTGCGGTTTCATTGTGTTGTAAGTGTGAATATCAAACTTTGTAATTTGATGAGTCCATGTGTGGTCCATTCATGTTAGTTGGAAAGTGTAAATGAAAAGCATGCAAGATAATCATCATCTTTCACATGAGGTTAGAGAAAAAAATATATTTATTTATTGCAAATGTTTGAAGAAACCATACTTGAAAAAAAAATATTACACCCCATCATGAGACAAGGTTTTAAATATGTGGCAAGATTTTTCTATCTTACCTTCATTGATCGATTTATCATATAAATAGTTACGCAAGAGAAATAGAACTGTGAAAGTTAGTTTCAATTCCAATTGAGGCAATTTAACTCTTTCATTTCATGAGTAAATTTATAAGGCTCAATTCTCCGCAACATATAACATTCATACCTTTCAAGTCTTTATTATCATATCAAACATGCCACCCTCATTGGTCTCTTAAAAGTGATATACACCTTCTAAGCATATATTTGCGGTTTCATTGTGTTGTAAGTGTGAATATCAAACTTTGTAATTTGATGAGTCCATGTGTGGTCCATTCATGTTAGTTGGAAAGTGTAAATGAAAAGCATGCAAGATAATCATCATCTTTCACATGAGGTTAGAGAAAAAAATATATTTATTTATTGCAAATGTTTGAAGAAACCATACTTGAAAAAAAAATATTACACCCCATCATGAGACAAGGTTTTAAATATGTGGCAAGATCTTTCTATTGTACATTCACTAATCAATCTACCATATAAATAATTATACATATGAAATAAAACTGTGAAAGTTGGTTTCATTTCTAACTGATGCAATTTAACCGTTCCATTTCAAATGTAAATTCTATAAGGCTCAATTTCATGCAGCAAATGACATGCATAACTTTCTAATTTTTGTTATAATATCAAACATACCATCATCATTGACTTTTTAAAAGTGATATACACATTCCATGAATATATTTATGATAACATTGTGTTGTAAGTGTGAATATCACACTTTATAATTTTATGAGTCCATTCATGGTTCATTCATGCTAGTAAAAATATGTAAATGCAAAGCATGCAAGACCGTCATCCTCTATCAATTGAGGTTAGAGAAAATGATAATATGTTGCACGATATTTATATTATCTGATCAACATACCATATAAATAATTATACATAAGAAATAGAACTGTGAAAGTTGGTTTCATTTCCATCTGATGCAATGTAACAAGGCAAGGATGGTGTATTTTTGATATAATAACAAAGATGTCAAAGGTATGCATTTTATGTGCTGTAGGAATTTGAGCCTTATAAGATTTACATCTAAAATGAAAAAATTAAATTGATTCTTATAAAATTCACATGATGGGGTGTAATATTTTTTTTTCCTATTTTAGTTTCTTCACACAGCTGCATGAAAGGTTGTGTTGTGTGTTGGTTGTGGGTCGGGGTGGTGGCTCTGGCTTGTGATGTGTGTTGTGTGGTGGTGATGGTAGTAGGTTGTGGATTAGGATGACAATAGTTGGGTTGTGTGGTGGCTCTAGTTCGTACTAGGGTGAAGGTGACTATGTTGTAGTTGTATGGTTCTCGTAGCTAATTATTATTCTGTGATTGTTGTGAAATATTAATGTTTATTTTTTCTATTATAGTAACACATTGGTTAAGTCTAAAGAAGTCAGTTCATCAACCACGTGGGATAGGGAAGCAAAACTCAAATTTTGCGATCTCTGTCTTAAGAAGGTTGAGCTGATAAATAGACCCACCACCTATTTTAATAAGGAAGGGTGTCAAAATATTATGATGAAGTTCAAGGAAATGTCAGGAAGAGAGTATGATATGTTACAACTTAAGAACAAGTTGGATCAGTTGAAGAAAGACTGAAATCTATGGAAGTAATTAAAATGAGCATCTACGGGGTTCGGATGAGATCCAATCAAATGGACTGCTGATGCTTCAAAGGAATGGTAGACATAGAAATTGGAAGTAAAAAATTTCATTACTTTATTTTCATTATACTAAAGATTATTTTTCAGTAATGTCTCATACTGAACTGTTTGAAGCAATCAACTTCCCCGCATATAGCAGGTAGTGCCAACCGCCAAGAAATTCAAATTCTGGGGAATTGACCCTGATTTAGAAGAGAAGTTGGACATTATGTTTGGTGGGTTTGTGGCAACTGGCACTCATGCTTTCACCCCAAGTGAACATGGGATTGCTAGCATACCAGAGTTGGTCGCCAGACAGATAACTGACTCAGGTGAAGGCCCAAGCCTAAAACTAAATGAACTGAAGTCCACCTACATGTCAAAGCAACCTAGGGTGGACAAAAGAAAAAAAAGAAATAGCTACTTTCATCAGAACCCAAATAACAAAACTGGTCGATGCATGAACGAGTCAAGCCGATACTTCACATGACACCTTTGTAGACGACTTTCTCCGAGTTCTAGAGATAACTCACAAAGTTTATGGGGACATGTCGTTATATCTAAACTCTTTGAAGTTGTTGGAGAACTCGACACATAGACAAAAAAACAATTGTTTGCTCTTCAAATGTTTCATATTGAGAGCTGCTGAATGGGTCTATCGACCCATATACACTCTCATTGTTTGATTGAAGAGGTGCAGCGGTCGGTTCTTGTGATTCAACCGTAGGAGTTGGGATCAAATCAACAATAATATTCTTGGATGGCCCACCATCAGCACAATTCACCAGTGCAGTGGGCTTATCTACATTAAAAATAATGTCAAGGAATTATTAAAGGCTATCAAAGTTAGGAAAAATTTTACATACCCAAAAATCTGTTTTATTTAGAAAGGCTAACAGAAAATTCATTGGTTCCTTGTGTCAGGAGGTTAACGTTCCTATCTTGTAGTGTGGGCAAAAGAGAATTGACGATAAGCTTTTCCTTCGACCTCCCTTGTCCACCCTCAATTCATTTGACAGGTGGATCGAATTGCATATTTTCCTCATCAATCACACTAATTTTTGGACCAGAAGTCAGAACTCTCTGGAAAGCGTATTTCTTCAAAGCTCTCTTTGGTGCTTGATTGCTGAGACCTTCCAAAGAAGTCACTTGGTTGACCGACTCAGGTTTGGGTGTTGATCGCTTCTTTTTCTTCAAAACTTTATTTTTCTTCTTTTCAACTGTTGTAGAAGCAGGACACCAAGAATTGATTATAGAGTTCACTGGGCAATGAACACAAGGGAGAATAATTATTAAATTTATTTTTTCGTCATTGTGTCATTTGTTACTTTATAATTTTTCTGTCCTTATCGTAACTGTCGCTATTAAGAAGTAGAAAAATTGAGAACCAATATGAATACAATAAAAATACAAGCACGAATCTCAAATGGATCAATCGACTAGGAATGAAGCACTGGTGATCGAAGCTCTGAGCAAAAAGGCGAGATGTGGACTGACCAAGTGATTGATCAGCTACATAGCAAAATAGATCGACAAATTTGTCGACCGACTGACCCCTCATCGAAATCAATCAGATGCCTTTGATCGATGAGACGATTCTGTCGGCGGAAGCAATCTTGTATATGCAGCCGATCGACATTGTCAGTCGAAGCCAAAGCATCCGACGATCGATGAACATTATATTTCTTTTGTACTATGATGTATTTTTCATTTGACAACCACATTGATTCAGTTATTTGGATGGTTATTGTAACTGCTGTCTCTCTTTTCTACAACTGTATTTTAGACTTCTATAAGAAGGAGGTCAGGACATAAATGAAAGGAACACATTCTCTTTCTCTAGACTGTACCTTTCCCTCTTTTTTCCTCTCAGCTCTAACTCTCGTGGCGTATATACTGAAAGACAATTTAGGATCCAACAGTACTATATTGTTTTTTTCTTATAGCATGTAGTCTCATTATTTTGAGTTAATTAATTCATTATTGAGATAATGTATAATGTTAAACCACAAGGAAGGTGCTCAAATATGATAGAAATGATATATCATGATAATATGATTCAACGTGTACATACATAAATACATAATAGTTATCTCCGATTAACAATAAAATAAATAACAAAAGCCATTGGTTATGCATCTATCTATAGACATTGCATACTAAATGTGTTATATTTGAATATCTAAAACCAAATTTATTGAAATAATTCGGATCTTATCTTGATAAATGTGGGCTGGTTAACACAACCAATGCTATATTAGGTGCACAAATATTGGATACACTATGATTGCCCTATAAGTTAATTTGCTTTTTTATTCTATTCTAGGTGTTAGATCTTGGTTGGAGTAAGAAAATGAGCTATTTGATTATTAATATATATTTTTAATTTTAATTGATGTTCTCAACTCACTTGAAAGGCCGATTCACAATCGAAATCAATTAAGTGGTTGTACATGAGGGTGTAAGTGAGCCAAATCGGCTCGTGAGCCGGCTCGAGCTCGACTCAATAAGTGGTTCATGCGCCGAGCTCAATGAGCTAACTAGGCAAGCTCAAGCCAGCCCCGACTCGACTCGTAATATAGTTATACTCAAAAGTTATTAAATTTGAAGAATTTATATTTTAATTATTAAAAAGGGTTAAAATAAGACTTTGATAGTATGTAAAATTGTTTTTATTATTTATAGCATAAGTTTTTTATTTTATTTATTAATTTATTATAATATTATATTAATTTAATATTTTTTTCTCTAGCAAAAGGCCCAGAAATGCCCTGAAACGGAAACGAGGCACCAATTTTTTTTAATCCGTCTTTCAATCCCTTCTGCCGCCCCCGAAGAAAACGTTCCCGTGCTCTCCGGATTTTTCAACGTTGTTTAGATCTGTGAGTGAACGAAACCCTAGCCATGGCGAGACCGAAGTTGGTGTTCCTCTTCCCTCTTGTCGTGGCAACCCTATTTGTTTCTTCGGTTCTAACGAGCTCTGATGTGCCCTTCATGGTGGCGAACAAGAAGGTGAGCCAATCCCGGCTCAAGTCCGGCGCGGAGCAGTTAGTTGTTTCAATCGACATCTTCAACGAAGGATCCGTGTAGGCTTCCGGCGGAATATTTCCTGCCAGCGTTTATTTCTTATCCTGATTTGCACTTATTTCATTGATGTTGATTTATGTGGCAATTAATCAAGGATTCTTATATATATATTTGAATGTTTAATTCATCACTCAAGTTGGTCCTTCATGATTTCCTTGGAGATTTCCTTCTCCAGATACCTTCGGGTTTTAATGTGTCAGGGTTCATGAAAGTTGCCATTTCTTAAAGATAATTTATTGAGTTTCTTTTTGCATTCTTTTTAGTAATTTGTGACTTTTTCCTGTGATTATTTTTGGTGTTCTATCGTTGATTTCTTTTTTTGCGTTGATTCGGATTATTAGCTTAAAATAGCTTGAATGTTGTGATTCTACTTCCATGCTTTCAATTTTCAATAAGATGAATGGATAGTGAAGTTTAACTGGTGGACAGAAAGGGTCCGAGAAGTTGAAGGAGCTAAAAATTCAAAATTAAGTGGATGGAACGTGGAATGATGAGTTGTTTGAGAAATGAAGAGATTGTTTTTAAATTTGCATGTTATCATAATAATGAAAAAAAATCAGTTTTAAATGCCTACTCTCCTTGAACATGTGCTCCTTGCAAGTTTTGTTCAGTTAATATACATTCTTGTTTCTTATGGCGCCTCCGCCGATATTATTCTTACTTGAAGGGGCTGTTATGAATCAATAACAAGTTAGAAGTTTCAGCAGGGTCCAATTTGTACCAGGGTATGGTTAGTTTTGACATTTAGCAAAAAAGAAAAGAAGTTCAAAATATTTCTGGATTGTTTGTGATATTTTCCCCTGAATACATGAAACTTGAATTTTGATGATTGGAAGGTTGATCAAACAGCCTGCAATAATAATTAAGAAGTCATATTGACTGATTTTGTGCCTGGTCCATTTTGTATCTGAAGATTTGGTCGAATCCTATGCATGAGTTAATGTTTTCTGGTAAGATTGACTTTACAATTGGTTGATTTGCTTATCTTTCATTGTAGGAGGAGATGTGCTTAGGTGCTGCAGTACCAAATAAATTTATGTCTGTAAAACTTGAAAAAGTTGCATGATTACGACTACTAACAAATGTTTAGAGTGTTTAGGTTTTATGGAAAATTGTTGTGCTATGATTTATTTTAATATACTGACAAGTTTAAATTCTTGGACTCAAGAGGGTGGGTATAGGAGAAATGGTTTGATTGCCACTTTTATAAGCTAAGATATGTTGACACAGTTCTAGGGCTCTTAGAAGGTTTTTAGGAAAAAATTTAGATGGGTAGCAGTTTAGGAATAGTAAGAAAGTCAAAATATGGGTATCGACAGTGTTTGGAAGGTGATAAATGTCGTTCGACGGTTGCCTGGGCTGAAATCAGTAAAGAAAACCACAAAATGGTAATGTCCGGATGGTGAGGAGGTTCATCACATATTCTTGAACAAATAACAGACACGCCACTTGCAAAACGAGGATGACACAACACTCGTAGAAATCAGATAATACAATCTCCAAACATATAAAACCAAGCTAAAATTTCAAAGTAGCCATACTACAAGATATATAGAAGCTCCCTAATGTAAAATAACCTATGTAGAAATAGTGAAATAGAAAAAAAATCGACAGTTTTCCATTCGGGAATTTTGTGGGATTGCAAGATCCTACCTATTTTACGATTCCACATAATCCCTTGGAAGGGGAAAGCTCCTGCATTATTCTCCCTGACCAGGAGAGGCTTCTCTTTTTTTTTGTAGAAGGGCCTGGATCCCACTGTCAAATAATCTTTCTCATAAAACATTCAATGAGATTTTTAAAGCTATGATTTAGTACTTATGTGTGTCCACATGTCTGTGTCGGTGCTGTTTGACTGAATTGAAATTTAGTACCCAACTTACTCGATAGAGCTTTCCAAAATTAACACAAAAATTTTTCATCTTTATTTAAAGTAATGACTTGCTGGTCCTCCTTCATCAGTGACAACCTAGAGTTTGACTGTACATCCAAAAATCTTGAAATCTTCTTTTTTGGGGCTGCCTTGTGTCTAGTATCGATTCCACGAACTCATTGCCCTCTTGGACAATTTCATACTAATTCTATTGGTGCTTCGCTCAAGGCTTGCAAAAAATTAGTTAGTGATGCAACATCTTCAAATTCTGTATGAACGTTCATTATTTCAGATTGTTTTCAAGGCAATAGTACAAAGCACTTCCCATCTTTGGAGAAAGCATGTGTTCTCGTAACTGTAATTGTGTTTGTGCAATGATCATACTACCAAGGACGACTTAATAGGATGTGACAAACATCCATATGTACTACGTTACACCACACTTATTTCTGAAATTTGTCTCTAATAAAAAGCTCCACTAGGTATCTTTTATTAGCACTAATCTTATTCCCCTTCTTCAACTTAGTCAGAGAATATGACTTATAATGGTTCCAAGTAGTGAGGTTTAATTTATCAACTAGTTCTATAGATGGATATTTTCATAATTTCCTCTATCTATAATGCGGTTGCACACATTTCCGTTAATGGTGCAACAAATACGAAATATGTTATGGTAGAGCCACTTTGTTCTCTCATTTTCTCAGCTTGAAGGACTCGTTGGTTTACTATTATCTTTCCTTCGTTGGCTGGATGCCAACACTCCTCTTTTGTGTCATCACCTTTTTTAATATCTCATGTGTCATTGTCCATTTTTTAAACTGCTATTTGCGCAGTGAAAAATATCACCCTCCTACTTGGGAAATCATAGACAATATACCCAAAATTGTGGTACTTAAAGTCTTCCCGATTGTGGCCGATTTAGGAGTACATGTGATCTTCATTTTTTTTCCACTTTGACTTGATTTTTCCTAGGGTAAGGCCGACTTGGGTGCTTAAATGGGTGCACTTTTCCTGCCCGATCTTGGGGTTGAACTTTGCCTATAAGGTGTGGCGGTCAACTAGTGACGTTGTTGTTTCTCCACCTTCGAAACTAAGATTTGTACATCAAGTAGAGACTTATATGGTTGCAGCTGCACTGCATCATTGATAGAAGACCTCATGCCTCTAGTATATCTTACCATTGTGTGATTCTTTGATTTCACGAACTCACATTTCATTATAAGTTGATCAAATTCAACAGTATACTTTTCCATAGATAAACCATTAGCATAGGGTTGTAGTTATGGGTGACCTCATTGGGCTATCTCCTCTCAAATACAACAGGATTTTGCGGCAGTTGGATAATTTTTAATTGTATATCCTCCATAATATTCTCTTGAACATCTTATTAAGGGTTTTTTCTTGGAGGCATTGTTTCTCATTTTTCTAATTAAGGTTTTACTGAAAAGGAAATGTTGTTTCGAGTTAGGTTAGGTTTAGGGCTAGGTATATGATATGAGATTTTGTTTTCGTTTGTTTTGTTTGGTGGAGGGTATTAGGTTAGGTTGTGTGGAATTTTGGTTTGAGAGCAAAGGAAGACATCCCTAAAAATTTAGGGTTTATCAGGCTTTGACTCTATATGTCACCATTATAGGGCTCCTAGAAGGTGTTTTAGCAGAGAAGTGATTATGGAATATCAAGGAAGTGAAAATATGAGGTATCAACGACATTTGTAAAGAGATAGAGGGCATTTGACAGTTTTCCGAGCTAAAATCTGTGAAGAAAACAATGAAATTGAGCAGTACAAATGTCTAGGAGTTTACTGCCTTTTCCTGAACAAGTTACATACACTTTGCTTGCAGAAGGAAGATGATACAACACTTCTTAGGGCAGGAAACAGACAATCCAATCTCCAAACCACATAAATCAAGCTAAAAAAAAAAAGCCTCATAATACAACATATTTAAAAGTTCCTAGATAGATATAACCTACTTTGAATTAGAGAAATAGAAAAAAAAAAAACATTAGAAAAGAAAGAAATTAGGCTGAAATAGGTAACGCTGGGTGCAATAACCTTTCGCTATCGTGGGAATCCACAGTTTCTCGTTTGGGAATTATGCGGGATTTCAGAATCCCATCTATTCCACTATTTGGCGGAATTCTTACTCGAAGAATTTCTCACTACAATGCGGGATAAGATTTTATGTATCAATCTCCTTGGATCTTGGATTGATTGCAGTGAAGCACTCTATGTATCTTTTGTTATGAAGTGCTTGCGAATGATTTGAACTAGAAGGTATGAATTTTCCTGAGCTTTATATCATCATGGAGTATTAATGTATAATGAATACTGGTATGCCTATGAATTTTTTATACAAGTAGGCTGTTTATGCTATTGGCATCCTTAGACTTGGACCTAGTATTTCATGTGTAGTTTTACTAAGATTTAGTATTTATTTACATTTTTTCTGTTTAATTCAATGAAAACATTTTGCAAAGCATAAATTTAAACTTTGTAAACAAAATATATCTCTTGCTTCGAGTCATAACTGTTATACACAAAAATTGACATGTATCATCGTATGCACATGACGCTTATGCCATCTTCATTGTTTTAGAAGAAAGCAAAGTATATTTGAAATCGACCGGACTTCTTTTAGTACATTTTAAAAACATATTCACAATAGTAGATGAAAACCACCTGCCAGGACATCCTGTGATTGAGTGCTTTAGCGGCTGGAGCTGTATGATTAGAAGGGTCTCTTTTTGGACTCAAAAGCTTAGACCTCTTCAATCTAAATAACTTTTACCCTTACAAACATTTTATATTTTTTAAACATTCTTCTAATTGCATTCCTAGCTTGAAATCCTGTTCTCTGGACTTGGGATGACCGCAACATTCACTTCAATCTTGTCCATGTCCATGACTAGTTGATGACAAGTCCTAGTCGAAGTAGGGCTTGTGAAATTAGAATATCAGCTCCTTAGTCCTTATCCAACTTGAGAGAAAAATGGTGATATTGGGTTTGTATTTCTAAGCTTATAATCAGTTTTACAAGCACACATCAAAGTGGATCGTTTAACAATTCAAAGAACTGTAAAAAAAGAAGTTCAAGCACATCTGATACACTTCTGTTAAGATACATATACATACTGATGTACACTCTCATGTGTAGTTTTGGATGTTTTTGTGTGATACTAATGTGTGATATTGGCTTTTATATTTGCATTTGAAGCTAACAAGTAAAATTGAGTATAGAAAGGAAGATCAGCAAATGACTAGATATCACTGCTCAAGCTATGCAGCTGAAATTTATCAATAAAATAAGAAGAGGGATATGTTTAGATTAGCATGTTGTGGAGCTGGGAAGTAGGCGATGCAATGGAAGCTGGATAGCCATTTACAGTGTCTTTTTTGGCATGGAGTACAGCGAACAAGGTGATTGCAGAAATAAAAGAAAAGAATGAGATCAGACACACATAAATATACACATGAAAATTTTGCGCTTACAGGATTTAATGTTTAATATAAGAAGAAGAAGAGCAGTATGAGGTAATAGTTTGAGGATATGCGTACAACCTATGAAGAAACTTTAGGAAGTAAGGTGAAGCAGAAAATAGAGCAGCAGAAATTATAAAATGATGTCAAGGTGCATGAAAACAGAGAAGGTAGAGGAGTAGAAGAAGAATATCATAAGTTATGATTCATGAAATACTTTAGATGTGGCTCATGGTTGCACTAGACTGAATTGATAGGGCAATGATGCTAGCATTTCCACTAAAGCAAATATGTCTGTTAGTTGGGGCCTTGGGGTTCACCATCACATTATTGCAAAGCAGGAAGCAAAATCTGATTTAGTTGTCTTATTTTTCTCAGTTTCTTGGCAGGTTTGTCTTGATACTAAATAATTAACTAATAAAGTCATGCTGCAAAACTGACCAGTTTGGTCTTCCGCTAAACAATTCATGCTTGTTCTCCCACCTCTAGATTCACTCCGTGCTTCAATCTGCCCTTGTGGTCAGCCTTCTGTACAGAAAAGGGTAGGAAATTGGAAGCATTGTTTTCCAGCTCATTTAAAACACTGCTTATATTATTGATATAAAATATGGTGCCAAGGTTCTTGATCACGCTATTGGACATGGATGATACCTGTTAGACCCTTCCTGCATATGCATAATTGTCTCTTTTGAAAATTCAAATGTAATGGTGTAAGTTTATATCGGTTAGACCCCTCCTGCATATGCTTAATTGTTACTTTTGGAAATTCAAATGTGAAGTGTCATTAAGGAGTGAAGGAATGAGATATAGGCTTGAGTAGCTGGATGTATGGTTATGATGTGATAGCCAAAGAAAAAAAATAACATATTCAAGTATATCAGTAGATGGTATGATCATATTGGTAGAAGAAATGGTCCTTGGGGTATTAGAAGGGAAGCAGCTCTCGTTCATGAGCCTAAACCTAAAGTTGAGCAAGAGCCTAATTTTGAATCTAGGTCCTATCTAAATCAAAAATAGAAAACTAAATATATCTTTAATTTAACATTAAACAATTCATATTTCTTGAACTTAAGAATTTAATTGAAATTCCAATAGTGTAACTCTTGGTAAATTCTCCATTGAAGATATCTCTACATATGCTGATCAAAGTGATATTAATTTAATTTAATTTTTTCATTTCTTGTTTTATATTTTTATTAAAAAATGCCTTATCAATAATATCAAATTTCTGAAACATACAGAGGGATTCTTGATAGTTACTTTCTAGAAAATATAAGATCCATAACTCCATCTTTTTAATTGAATTCAATGATATTTAATTCATTGTAAATAATCAGTAAATATGGATTATTTTTTGTATTGTGATTAATTGTCCATATGATAGACCTTGTAAGTCAATTTTGGTATTTATCATTAAAAAAATTGTTGTAATCAAACGAATATAAAGTTTTAAATTTTTTTCTTTTGATAATTTTCTACTATTGGAATCAGTTTTAGTTTACGCATTGTTTCATGTGGCATTGCCCATTACTCATATTTATGACTTGCATGAAAATATTTACAAATATTTATTAACCATAATAATTATAAGTCTATTGAAGATTTCAATAAGATATATATGGAATTCAAACATGGTGATAAAACAATGGGACATTTAAATGCCGGAATGCTTCCTATGTGAACTCTTAACAAATCAATTGTTAAGAGAAAATTGACAATATAAAATCATGCCATGAATTGAGGCAAATTTACTAGGTTAAATTCTGAAAAATATGGTGCTAATTCATTAATCATTATCTTGTATTCTTCTTTATCTTCATCTCTTCCTTTGGATTTCACATTCAACATGTCATTTATATAATTCCTGGACATTCATGGTTGAAGTTATTATTGGTAATGAAATCTTACCCAATATTGAATGTTTATTCCCAAGGTAGGTTGCAAATTGGGAGGATAAATTTATTTGTGATGATTCTAGGATATCTCTTCTTGAACATTAACTATTATGCTTAGATATATTGGAATGGTATCAGTTTCTTAAAGCTTGAATTATTCCAAGCTTGACATTGATGCATATCCTAAGGTTCTCTGTTGTTACTGATCAACCATTGTTCACCATGCTAGCTTCATATGTCCTCTTCTTTCAATAATCTCTTACTTCTTACCGCTTTATTGGCTCTATACATGATTATGTCCTTTATTTTTTTGACTCTTCTATGATTCCTATATCCTGCTATCCTTTGTTGTCTGAATTGGAAAGCTCTCAAAAGAAGTTTTTAAAATCTTTTAGAAACTCTCTAAAAGATTTGTTGATAAACAATACAAAGTAGTGTAGCTAGAAGTTTCCCACGTATTTTGGGCATGAATGTGTGAAGGGATTTGGAGATCATATTTGTTGAAGTTTTGATTGTTTGGCTTTTTTATGGAGATTGCTGGTGGTTTTGATTTTTAGATCTCACCATAGCGATCAAAAAGGATGTTTCTACGAGGCCATAGACAATTAGATCATCAATTAGACATCATTCAAGTGACATCAAGGCCTCAAAACTTGGTTGATTGATTAAAATCTGGGCTACAATATGATAAGGTTGATTTTGAGAACTCGTTCAGATTAGTTTATCTTTTTATTTTTAATTTAGGAATAGGATGATTCTTATTGTTATTAACTTTTTGTTCAAACTTATCTATTTTATTCTTTTAGATAGGATTTTTTTTTTTGTCCAGTTTATTAAGTAGATTATATTTAATTCTTTGTCATAAATTTTTATTTTAGTCCAGCAACAGCCATAGTGCCCGGTACTGTAGGGCAGCTGCCTATTCAGTGTTGCTGCTGTTTCTATGCGCTAAGCCTTGGTACAGCTGGAATGCTCGAGCAGCTTCGGCATTGCCTTTGTAATATTCACAGGAATCTTGTTTT
This sequence comes from Phalaenopsis equestris, assembly GCF_001263595.1. Classification (NCBI taxonomy): domain Eukaryota; kingdom Viridiplantae; phylum Streptophyta; class Magnoliopsida; order Asparagales; family Orchidaceae; genus Phalaenopsis; species Phalaenopsis equestris. The sequence goes on from NW_018165487.1 coordinate 183,534, forward strand.
CTTGTGCTTTTGCTGTTCCTCTAAAACGAAAACATGAGAAACAGATTGCTGTTTGCAGCAATGCTTTAGAAAACAGCAAATTTGTAAATAGCAGAATGGAAGCAGAAAACAGCAACTGGTTGCTGTCAAAAGGAAAAAAAAAACAGTGAGACTGCTTGTTGTCCAGCAAAGCAAAACAGATTGACTGTTGTTTTGATCAATCCAAAAGAAAATGCAGCAGTTACCTTTCTGTCCTGTGGAAGAAGATTCATAAACAGAGAAGGAAAAATCATTTACAGCATGAGATAAGGCTTGAAGTACCTTTAATTGATTGGTACATTAATAAGAACTTAAAAAAAAAAAAAACATAAAACTTACTTTTTTTAAGCTACCAAGTTCGTATTGTGGGAATTAACAATAGTGTAGATATGTTGGCTATCTTGAAGGTGGAATTAGGCCTGCTCATGTATAGTGGTGATTGTTGCAACATGTTACTCTATCTCTGAAGCTAGCCAATTGGCAGGCAATTGGTTTTGCAAAAATGTATACTAAACTTTCTCGCCAGGATCCAGTAGGGTTGTCTAAGAACCCGCAGAAATTTAGCGCATTCATGGTTTTTTTTATATAATATATTCCAAATTAGACTACTAGGCAAATGTTCCACCAAATAATATATGATTGCACTCCAACATTTGGGAAGGCTTGAACCAATTTTAAAATTAACTTTGTATAGGAAAAAAATAGTATTTGATGGCTAATGTTGGTAACATAGATTTTCTTTCCTTCTAAAAACGTCAAACAATAGCTTATTTAATGCTATCATATTTTTGTAAATATGTTGGTAAAATGCTCATTTTCATCACATAAATTTTTCAAAAGCTAAATACAATCGAATCATAACAAAAGTTATATAGCTGCCTGTAAGTTAAAATTATGAATAAGCTGTACCAAAATATAGCTCAGTGAGAATTAAGTAGAAGGATTATTAGACATTTTCTAAATTAAATGGATCCATTAATTGGCTATGCATGCTAGTTTAATATTCTTTTTTCGGGAATCTGAAATGGTCATTATGTAAATTTAAATTATAACTGCAAGACTTTTTTGAAGTAGTGAATGATTCTATGTTAATCCTGCCTCTCGTTCTCATCTTCAAGTTGTGCATCTTTCTCGGTAACCTGACTTCTTACTTAACAACTTGACAGGACTGCCTATGATGTGAGCCTTGTTGATGATAGTTGGCCTGAAGATAAATTTGAGGTTGTATCTGGTAGCACTTCAAAGAATTGGGAACGGCTTGATGCGTAAGTCCTTTATTTTCGTCTCCATGCATATTTCTTCAGTCTCTCCTGTTTCATCTTATCAATTTAAAAAATAGAAGTGTCAAAATGATTCCCGACTCTTCGTAAAGAGTCATTTTAATCCTGGAGTTTATAAAAGTGTCAAGATAGTTCCTATACGCACTCTTTTAATAAGAGCTGAAATAGTCCGAAAAAAAAAAAAAAAAGAAGACAATTTTAGCCCCCGATTAAAAAACATCTGAGTATTAAATTGGCACTTCTATATACTCTGGACTAAAATAGCCCAAACGTAAATAGTCAGGCGACTATTTTGACATTTTACTCATTTAAAAAACTTAATTTTTCTGTCTTGCTTCGTTTATCATCAGAGGCGCGACTGCATCTCATTCATTTGTTTTGGAGTCCAAGGTAAAGGGCGCTTTCCAAGGTTCTCCTGCTGTTATCAAATTTCGTGTTCCAACAAAGGCTGCATTGCAGGTCTGTTTTCTATCATGTTGAAACTGTGCAGTGCGTCACGTGAATGGAATTCAACCAAGTCTCATCATAGCTTATTAATATCGTTATTATTCTTAAATAAACTAGCAATAAAGCAGAATTTAGTATGATCCAAAGAGGCTAAATGTAGCAATTATATAAATTTGATTATCCATCCATGCTATAAATGAAGCCGTGGGATGTGGAAAATGCGTGAATCAGCAGACAGCGGCTAAACATTCATTGCTATTCATCAATATTCTGAAACTGCTGAAATATGGGCATCATGGAGATCATCATGGCAATATCATTGACCTTATTCTAACTATTTGGTGCTTTTTTAATATAATTCCCATTTCTTTCATTCGTTCTCATGGAGTGATGTTTGATGTTTAAATGTTCTTCTCTATATATCATTTTAAACTTCTATTCAAGTTACCTTAGGCATCTCTCTCTCTCTCTCTCTCTCTCTCTCTCTCTCTCTCTCTGTTCCCTTTTCTTTTCTAACCTTCCAATGCTAATTTTATCTATAGTCTAATTTTTTGTGGATATCGTATAAAAATTGATAAATTTTTTGTAGATACACTCATGTTTCTACTTGGATTTTCTACTAGCTTTGCTATTTGTTATCAACTAAGTTTACATAAGTATCTGTTTTGATCAGTGTCACCCGGATATTCGTTAAGCTTTTGTCTTTTATTAGCCTAAGGGCAATTTATTTTTCATTATTATTAGGGTTTGGTATACATAGGTCCCAATAGGATTACGGTTGGGTATCCATGAGATTGTTTGTTGTGAGTTTTAGGTTTATGGTTTGGAAAAGACTTTGTACCTCTCGAATTGTCGGAATTGGGAGAGATCGCCTACCTCTTGAATTGTAGGTGCTTATCCTTGTATTCATATTGTTTTAAATTATTAAAGTAAAAATTTTTTTTTTGCCCTAAATTTTGTGGAATATCCTGCCATTTCTACGTCAAATCATATCAGTATCTTGGGGATCTAGATGCTCAGTCCCATAGTTATTGATAAGCTCTCTAATATATTGATTTTCCCTCTGGAAGGAATGTAAAATTTAGAAGTTCAGGGATTTTCTGAAACATTTCTTTCCTCCTTTTATTCATATGCTACAGGAGGCTTTCTCTACTCCCATTCAACCTCTTGATATTCTTGCTGACAAGCCTCAAGAGAAGAAGTTCGAATGGGTAAGCCTTTTCTCTACCCACCCTAATATGTCGATTTTCCTTTCCTACATTCAGTTTCAACCACTAACAAATAATTCTGTGTTTTTCACGATCCTCTTCTATCCGATGCCTTCTTCATCGGTGAATTCTTTTCAGTCAAAAGTAAGAGAAGAAAATCTCACTGAAATTTATTTCTATGAATATCACAGCAACTTGTCCATTATTCTTCTAACTGTGCTTTGAAATATGCAGAGGTTGTTGACGAAGTACGGCTCACAGGTTGCAGTATTGCTATTTGTGGGTCTATTTGTTTTTGTTCTCGTGAGCCCTTCAAAGTCCAGCGCTGCAAAGGGGGGCAAGAAAAAGCGTTAGCTGGTTATAATCTGCTTCTGTTGTCCTCATCTTTATTTATTTTGTCTGAAAATTTGGTTGTGGATTCTTGCTGCTGGAAGCTGAACAGTTTTAGTGCTTAATTAATAGGTTTTGTACGGTTCTATTAATGCATTTTTGGTTATGTAATCTTATCTGAGGAGCAGTATGTTTAGACAGAAATTCTGGATTTCCACAAATTGGAAAACTGATGAAATCATTCCCACTATATTTCTATATTCTTGCCTTTAGCAGATTTTGCTGAAGCTTCTTATAATTAAATCTGTGGTTTGTCGTCTTGTTTTCGGTCAATCAGGCATCCTTGATTTTGCCGTGTTCTTTAGTTTCAGTGAATGAGGCGTTCGCCCTGCTTTTTAATAATAATGATTTGAAACTGAGCGTTTTTGTTCATGTCAAATTGGAATACTGATGGGCATTTATGTAGTTTTACATAGATATGATCATTATGAGCGTTTGCATGTTGGAATAGCAATCATCTTTCGTGTTTCATTTACCGTTTTTCAGAGCTTCGATTGTTCTATAATGTCGTTTTATTGGGTGGATAAAAAAGTTCTCTGTATAATTTTAAAATATAGGGGTCACATTGTAGGATCCGGAAGTGAGTTAGAGCCGAGAGGAATAAAAAGGGAAGAAAAGTGTTGGAAAGTTTTCAATAGAAAGGTCGGAAGGGTTTTAATCCATGGGGAGTCCTCTTTATTCATTGTCGAGCCTTCTGTTTTTAGGAGCCTTTCTTGTACAATTATAGAAATGAGAGCGATTATGAAATGACCCTCAATTATCGAAAGGAGAGCAAATATGGAAATCACACTTAATATGCAATAAATGTGTTGATTTAATGCTATGTTACATTTTGAATTCGGATATAACGGTAATCAGATGGTCAATGTGTTCTAGTTCGGTCGATTAAAACAAAGGGTCTAGTGGAGGCTGTTCTTCCAAGGTATGAGTGGTCAGTCAGTCGATTGTGTTTGGTAGGCTTTTAGGGTTGCTTCAGCGATTGGAGTCATAGATATGATCCCCAACCGGATTCACCGAGTGTGGACTTGATCAATATGTTGATCTTTTAGGTGATCGATTCATATCGTCTCTTGAATTTCATGCCTCGATCGTTGTGTCATCAAATTTAGCCATTCGCTTGCTTTGAAATTTGTGCCAATAATATTAGTGCATACATATTAGTTCTTCGAGTTTTTCTGCTCTTTGATAGTGACAGTTACAATAAAAATATATAAATTATTAAATAATCAAAATCAAGAATTGATTGAACAATTTACTTCTCTTTGGGTTTTGTGCCTAGTGTGCTTTATAAATAAAGTCATAGGCTTGGCATTGCATCTCTAGTCGGCAATTTTTTTCCAGATAGTTGAGGTATATCATGAGTGATGGTACGAGTTGGGTCGATGAGGATCTCAAAAGTCTAGCCAAGGTAGGCTTCCTAGCCTGATCCCTGTAAAGAAGAGGAAGAGTGTGAAGAAAGAAAAGCAGTCAAGACTGAACCTGATCCGTTCGATGTAATCGACTCGACATTTGTCGAAAAAGCTTCATCAGGAAACTCTGGCGTCTGGGCTCGATGTGGTCACGATTGTCATTGACAAACAAGTCTTACTTGCAACAGGTGTTGAGGAGAGCGGACGAAAGCGATGATCATCATCTCTTCTCAGGCGGCAGGCAGAGGTACCTCGTCTCAAGAGAGAGACTTTTGAAGGCCCTTTCTTCGATAGATAAATTTATAGGTCCGTAAAGTTTTCCTTGGTCGTTAGTGGGTTTTAACAATTTTTTTGAAGTTGTCTTAATGCAGATGAATTAGTTGGGTCAGAGGGCCGCGAAGATGGTGCGCCTTCGAAGGACGTTATGGAGTATGTCCCCACTATGGTGGCCAGTCTGCAGGTTGTGTTAGCGAACTTCTACGATCATTGATTTCGAAGGGATACCAGTCGCCCAACCCTTTGACCACTATCGACTCTCAACATGAGTGAACAGTGTCGACTGCCTTCTCCCGGATCCATGGAGCAGCAGGTGAACAGGACCAGACCCTTGGCAATGTTGGTCGGTTCTTCGGACGGAGCGATCGAAGGCCTGGTCGTAGATCCTGTGCGAGAGTTTTCGGTCCAACTAGCAACCATAGACTTGGAGGTAGTGGCTCTGCGGGCAGAGGTCGCCATCTTGCGAAGCGGGTTGGCCGAGGCGCGACACGAGCTAGGAGCGCTTTGCGAGTCGGTCGATGTTAGCAGGTTCGGTCACGAGGCCAACTAGGTGGAATGCGTTAGGTAAGGCGGAGAGATGGTCCTCCAAAGGTTTACTCAGAGGGGTTATGTTTCGACTGTGGCTTTAGAGGACTCGTTCATAAAACACTTTATTCGAGACTTGTTATAATAATATTTGTCATAAAACGGTCTTTAAATAAGTTTGAAAGAATGTTTGATGTGACACTTATCATTATGTAATGCTTCATTTTACGCATCTTCCCTATAAATAGGGCAAGAGGTCGTTTCTTTTTACTTTACGTGTTCTAGTTTTTTTCTTTGTGTCTTTGATTTTTCTTCTCCTTTCATCTTACGACCGCCTTTTGCTCTTTGAGATGGCTTCCAAATACCCCCCACCCTCTTTGGCTCTATCAAGGGTGATGATCCTTCGTTCTTGACAGATTGCAACGTGAATGAGTTTTAAAGGAAGTATGTTCTTCAAGACGACATTGATTTTCAGAGGATGCCTAGGTTGGTGTGAGCGATGGACAACTTGGGTAAGGATCTGGTCTTCTATCGGGACCAGTTCAAGTATGCCCTCCGGTTGCCTTTGTGTGATGAGATCCAGAGTGTTTTCAATAAGTATGGTGTCATTTTGACGCAAGTGTTGTCGAACTACATAGTTGTAATAATGAATTTCATCTCTTATTATCGTCGGGAGCATATTTCATGGTCGATCGACCTGTTTAACCACTTTTCTCGTTTAAGTTAGTTAAGGAGGGCTTCACCACGTTTTCAGTGAGAAAGGAAGTCCACTTGCAGGGAGTAGAGAATATCATAAAGGATTGGAAGAAGAACTTTCTGGCTAATTCTTGCCCTAGCAATTGAGGGATTTAGACTGAGCCATCTGATCGAGTGGTGGATAGACCGAAGTCTCTTCCATCAAGTATGAACATTTAGAAGGTGATGTTGACTAATCGTCATCTCTCGGTTTTGCAGTACACCGCTAAGGCGACAGTTACCTATGTGTTGCAGGGTAAGTTGATCGAGGAACAGTGGCGCCTCTCAAATATTGACGAAGTGATCTTGGCCAAGGCGGCGAAGGAGAAGCTGGCCACCAAGCAACGGAAGCTTCTGAGTCTCCTCGGGCCAGGTAATTCTGAGAAAATGAGGGCTTACTTTCTTACAGTGGTGCCTTGAGATACCTTACTTCCGTGTCTGAAACCAACATTATTATTCAAGATACGGTGATTGGAAAGGTTGCTTCCATCCCTCCAAAACATGTTTTTCATTTTTCTGATGTAGGGGAAGGTGATAGGAGAACATATGGTTTTGAAGGGATTCCGGGTGAAACCACTGTCGTAGCCCCTTCTTCCTCAAAAGCTAGCATGTCATCGACAACCATTATTTCATCGGATTCACATGTAGGGGATTCTTCATTTGTTGCCTTGTCTTAGAAAGCCAAAGCTAGCCTGGCCGCTCGTGTTGCCTCGCCCAATTTTTTGCCGGAAGAGTCGACTTCATATTTAAAAACGAGGCCTTACTTCCCCCAAGCGAAAAAAAGGTTCGTCAACGGGGTGAAGGAGTCGGTGGAGGAAACAGACATGCCACTTCCCCCCTCCTTTGAAGAGGAGCAAGAAGGCCTTCAAGAGAGAGCCCATGTATAGAGGCGTCAGGGGGACGTAGCTCGGGTTTGACAAGCGGTTTGGTCTACTAGATCGGACTTTAGACCGGTACCCACAGACAACGAGAACAAGAGCATGTTGAACTTGCGGTGGCTGGAGGAGCTCGAACATACTCTGGGAGGCTTCTGCCACGGGAAATCCTACTATGACGTTGCAGAGTGCCCATTTTCTAGGGTTGGCCATGATCAAATTTGAAAGAGTGCCCATTTTCTAGGGTTGGCCATGATCAAATTTGAAGAAGTGCTAGATGAGGCTCTGAAAAAGGATGCTTTGTTGAAGACATATCTCATGATAACTCGCGACGATTAGGACATCTTGAAGTTCAAGCTTGACAAGATCGAGAAGGCTAATCAGGAATCCATTGGCACCATAGCGGCCTTAAGGAAGGAGTTTTTTGAGCTGAAGGAGACAATCCCCTCGTTTGTTTTCAAGGAGTATGAGGACAACGTTAACTAAGGCTTGGGGTGGACTATGTTATCCAACGATTTATCCACTATGATCTAGTCGACCCCAAATTTTCCAAACCGGAAGAACTCTTTGCCCTAATTTCAAGCAAGTCGGAAGAAGCTTCCGAAGAGGAAGACGACTCGGGCAATGAAAAAGGACCAACCATCCGCTAGGGTTCTGAGATGTGAAGGCTTTTTTTTTCTAGAAACAAAAGAAAGACATTTTTTTAACTCTTTTTGAAAACATGAGAAAGAGTTTTTAGTTTTTTGCTTATTTGGATTGGTTGTGATTTGATTGATCATGTGGGCAGCTTGTTAGTCGATCTATCGTATGAGTTGGCCGGCCGAGAGATTTTATTAATCCTATTCGGTTAGATTGTTGCCTTTGGAGAGACTCGTATATGAGGCGACCTCCGTGACCTGTTAGGATCTTTGTTGCTGGCATGTGTCTTGGTCACCTTCAGTGCTAAACCACGAACTTCAGATATCATGCCATTGTCAGTCTTTATTTAATTTTTTGAGGATTCGTTCAATTGTAGTCATCGATTGGGGACCGAACCATACTCCCATCCGTTTCACATAGTAATCGGTTAAAATATGCTGACTGATTGGTTTGCACAAGATAAGTTATTGCGTACCCTCGCTCCGTTTAGTCGATTAGGCTTTTGCGTCGGCTAGATTTGTTCCTTTTGCTAAGTGCGGATCTTGTCGTCACCCATCAAGGCCACACGTGGGGCTTGTTCCCGGGATGATTTGGTCTGCACTCCTTCACGGATCTTTTCTCAAGTGAACGGATAATCATCTCTGGGGACTTGACCTTCTCAACTTTAGAGGCTTCAGATTGCGATGCGAAAGTGGAGCATGTAGCCAATCGACCCACCTAACTGGCCACTAGGATGCACTTGTGTACATATTATTATTTTATCATTAGTCGTCACTCGTCAGGGCCACACGTGGGGCTTGTACCCGGGATGATTTGGTCAGCACTCATTTGCAGATCTTTTCTCAAGTGAACGGATAACTATCTTTGGAGACTTGACTTTCTCAACTTTAGAGGCTTGAGATTGTGATGCGAAAGTGGAGTGGCCACTAAGATGCACTTGTGTACATATTATTAATTTATCTATATTTCATGTTATGTAATATATATTTTATTCTTTTCTTATTTTATTTTGTTTATTTTTTATTTTTTATTCAATGCATCTGTGTCTTGCAAATTCTAGATTGGCAGTCAACTGTCTCCCTAGATGCCCTTGGTCAGGCATGTTCCTTGAGTGTCGAGAAACGAAGACCGACCGTTTTGATGCTACTACCTCATCATGTGACCTTGATGGGCCAGTATTGAAGGCAGTATTAATTGTGATGAGGCTTCCTTTTTATCTTTCCTCTTTAGGAACCCGACCACCAAGCCTTCCTGCCGGTGACAGGTTGGTAGGTGTTGAGCTGTCTTGTCATAGTGGTCTATTTGTACGCTTTTATCGAGTGGCCATTGTTGGAGCTGCTGACTTCCCTTCTATAAAAAGGGGAAGTAGGCACTTTCGCGGATTGTGCTCCTACTCAAAAGAAGTTTGTTAGATAGAACAATGAAAATATGATTGGCTTTGTGAGGCATTGTGGGCGGAGGTGGTCTTCTGTCGACAGGAGTGATGAGCCTTGCCTACGCTCTATTTTAGTTTTTTTATTTCTTCGAGCCGTTTGTCAAAGGAGGGGACTTTCTTTGAGTCGGGCGTCGAATGTGACTCTAATTGGGCCGACACTCTATTGGAAGTCCTCTCCGCGAATGGTTGTATTGGATCTCAAGTTAAGGAGATGCTGAGCATGTTCTTAGGTAATGCAATACATTCATTTGGTCATGGCTGCCAGAAGGGCCCATAATTCTTCTGGCAGCAAGTACTTGTTTCTCCACCATCTCTTGTTCCTTCTGAAGTGAGGAAAAAATTTGAGACGTGTGGTGAAAGGGGTGCTTTTAGCGAGTGCTCGCCGACCGGGCAACTCCCTCTTCTCCCACTCTCCTATGTTTTTTTCTTATAGACCTTACACCATAATTAGATCTAACCACCAATTAGACCTTATTAACCTTCTTAAGCTTTACTTACATTAGACTTAAGTAAACCTAAACCCTAATTAGGTCTAACATTAATTAGACCTAATTAACTCTTAAGCCTTATTTACATTAGGCTCAAGTAAACCTTGAACCATAATTAGGTCTAACCCTAATTAAATCTAAATAATCCTTAAACCTTACTTATATTTGGCTTAAGTAAACTTAAACCCTAATTAAGTTTAACCCTAATTAGACTTAACGAACCCTTAGGCCTTACTTACATTAGGCTTAAGTAACCTTAAAGCTTAATTAAGTTCAACCCTAATCATAATTATTTAACCCTTAAGTCTTACTTACATTAGACTTAAGTAACCTTAAACCTTTATTAAGTCTAACCCTAATTAGACTTAATTAAACCTTAAGCCTTACTTATATTAGGTTAAGTGACCCTTAAACCATAATTAGGTCTAACCATAATTAGATCTAATTAAACTTTAAGCATTACTCACATTAGACTTAAATGACCTTTAAACACTAATTAAGTCTAACCCTGATTTGACTTAATTAACCCTTAAGCCTTACTTACATTAGGCTTAAGTAACCTTATATTTTAATTAAGTTTAACCCTAATTAAACTTAATTAAACCCTAAGCCTTATTCACATTAGGCTTAATTGACCTTTAAACCTTAATTAAGTCTAACTCTAATTAGACTTAATTAATCCCTATGTCTTACATTAGGGTTAAAGTATCCCTAAACCTTAATTAAGTCTAACCCTAATTAGACTTAATTAATTCTTAAGCCTTACTGACATTAGGCTTAAATTAACTTAAATCTTAATTAAGTTTAACCTTAGTTAAACTTAATTAGATCTTAAGTTTTATCTACATTAAGCCTAAGACTCTTAGGTTCAACCCATACTAAACTTAAGTACTCTTCTCCCACGCTGTTTAGCAACAATCGGCCGAGAAGCTAAATAGTGGACCCACTGAAGTCATTAATCAGTTGGCCTCGAGTCCCATCTTGTAGAATAATTGTTTGAGCAGGATATTTACTGAGCTTTTGGTGTCGACCAAGATGCTACCCACCTGGTAGTTGTTTATGAGCATCATAACAACGATTGCCTCATTGTGCGGTTTTTCCTTTGGGGAAAGATTTGCATTCATGAAAATAATTAGGGGGGTGAGTATGAGTGTGAGAGGTGACGGAACATACTTCCCAGACCTGCATCTTTTTAAGCTAGACAGTCAGGGTAACCCTCTGCCTCCACCAAAGATGGTTGGGATGATTCCAACAAGGTGAATTTTATTCGCGCGCACCCGCCCTTCCACATGTTCCTCTACTAGGCCTTCCCCTGTCACTGTGTCTGTGCTCCAACGACGACAATCTTATTCAATTTCTAGCCCTGATGAGCTCCTCCACCAAATTTCAGAAATGACGACATTCCTTCATGTCGTGTTCGTGGTTTCGATGGTAGGTGCAATATTTGTTCGGATCGCGTAGTACCGATGCTGTCTTCAAGGGGGGTGTCCTTCTTGAAGTAATCCATGTTTTGATAACTTGAACTAACTAGACCATCGACACGTTCAGGAGTGTTGATCCTTGCATCTTCGATATACATGTGGTTGCTCATATTATTAAGGTGATTGTTGTTCAGGATTGTATCGACGAACCTTGCTACTTTGGTCACCCCCTCGGCCATCTCGAGATCGGGTGTTGTCGGTTCGTCGGCCGCTAGGGGGCCGATCACCCTTTGGCCTTTTGTCGTCATCTCGATCCTTATGCTTCTACAACCAGTGGTTGGATATCTTAGCTTACTTTCGAAGGACGCCATAAGGTTCACTTCGATAGTGATGTGGTCATTTGCTAATTTCAAGACCTTTGTGAAGGTCTTTGGCTTGAGTAGGTTCAGATCATACCTGAATCACTTGCTGCAAATCCCCTGCTTCAGAGCGGTCAGGGCAATGAAAGACTCCAAATACTTTTTCTCCTGTATTTCCTTTTCGAAATGGTTTTTGTAATCTCGTAGGCTTTCATTCTCGCCTTGCCTATCTGAAGCAGAGTCTATGTATCATTCCTTGGTTTTTCCACATTAGCAAAGTGTGCCAGAAAGAGCTTCCGGAATTTGAAGGACGGGATGATCCCATCTAGCAGGCCATTAATCCATTAGAGTGCGGCTTTTTGTAGTGTGGTCATGAACAACTGATACTTCATGGCATCATCGATCTGCAGGGCTCCGGGCGTTGACTCAGAAGAAGCTAGGTGATTGGTTGGGTCACTCTTCCCTTTATAAAGCTTGAAGAGAGGAATCTTGAGCTTCGTTGGGGGTATGGCTTCTAGGATTCTTCCGAACAAGGTGCTACCCATAGCTGGCCGAGCAAAAGTTCCCACTCGGTTTGCCCGATGTTGGACTACCAACTTGGATGCAACACTATCTCCCTGTTGGGAATCATTTGGTCCTTCGATTGGTCGATCATTGGGCCAACCGTGGGGCATTGGCGGATTGTAATGAGGTGCCTTCTAAAGGAGGGTTCCCCGAAACTCTCCTTCCAGTCAGGCGTTCGGTTGTATCATGAAGAGCCTCAAACTGGTCCATTGTTTGCAATCACAATGCCTAGACCTCTTCCTGTATGTCTTGGTGCTCCTTCTCTTTATTGAACTCCATGAGTGTTATTTCTCTCTGTAGGGATTTTCCTTTGTAGTTGGGTCCGCTTCTAGCCCTGGGCATGTCCACATTCACAACACCACCTTTCAAGATGTTGGATCTGTAAATGTCCTTTGGAAATACATGCCTCAAGAGTTAGGAGTATGGAGAAGTAGAGAGAGAAGGAAAAATGTAAGGAAATTCTTAGTAGAGAGATTGGGGAAGGGTTCTCATCCTGAGAGAGTCCTCTTTATTCATCATCGAGCCTCCTATTTATAGGAGGCCTTCTTGTATGATTACAGAAAGGAGTGATTATGGAAATAAACCCCAATTACCGAAAAGGGAGAGCGATTATGGAAACCGTCTTTAATATAATCAATATGTTGATTTAATACTAAATTTATATTATAATTCGAATTCGGATATAGTGATAATCAGCCGGTCGACGTGTTCTGGTTCGGTTGACAAAAGCAACGAGCCTAGTGGAGGTTGTTTCAGCCAAGGTATGAACAGTCGTTTGGCCAGTTGTGATCGGCTAGCTTTTAGCGAGCTTCGACAATTAAGACCATAGATAGACCCGTTGATCGAATTCGCCAAGGGTAGACTTGACCGGTTCAAATCATATCTCTTGAATATAATGTCTTGATCATTATGTCATCATCTTGAGATTTGAACGGACAATATTCATGTGCACATGCATGCATACTACTTAAAACATTGTTATTTACATACCTAACACGTGAAAGTTCATATTTACACATACCCAACACCCTAAAGACATTAATAGAATAGTTATACCATTTCCCCTCTCTTTGGTCTTTGGTTTCGACTCGTCTCTCCGGCACGCAACGAAGCGCAAATCTATCCTTGATCGCTGCATTCTCCTCTTTGAAGGTCACCTCCGGCGGCCTTGGCATCTCATCCCCTAGACTCCCCTCTCCCATAGGATTCAAGCTAATGTCATTCCTAAAGAATTTTTTCTTCCATTTAAGATTCAATCAAACATGAGCATGGATTTCACCCACTTCTAACTCTTATTTCTCTCTCAAATCTCCAAAAGCCTTAAACCACCTCTCCATGCATTTCCATGTTCTACTTTCCCATCATCATTCTTGGAGCCTCATTGATCATTTCCGGGCAAGTTGACAGCAGGAGAATTGGTTAAGAGAGCTGCTGAGATGAAGCAGTGGGATGCGCATCTGTTCGGTTAACTTCCTTGAGGTGGTAGAGATGTAAATATGAATTTTAAGGTGTTAGGTATGTAAATAACAATTTTTTAAGTGGTATATATCTAAATCCTCCTAAAATATATACAATTACCTAATTGATGCATTATGTCAGCTATCAAATTATTGAGAAATTGATAAAATTGAAAACATGATTTTACCAAGAATTTTGAAATTTGAGTGAGAAATCGAAAAATGAATGAAAGATGGTGCTAGATTTATAAATAATAATGTTTTGAGTGTTAATGCATTTAAATGTCCCATAATAAATATTATAGTTATTTTATGAAGCCATATGATATTATAACATAACTATATTAAATAAATATTACAATTTTATAAAAACAATTTGAACATTATGAATAAAATAAATTTAATTTAATTTATTTATATTTATTATGAGAGGAATCAATCAAACCTTATTTTAATAAAAATTTTGTCTGGATATTTGTAATGAATTAGAAAATTAGTAAATATGCAATCATGGTTGTTAAAATGTAAAGCTCGAGCTACTCGTGCTTGAGCTCGAGCTTGATTAATTTATTAAGATCTGGCTCGACCTCCAGCTTAAGTTTACGAGTTCAAACCATTTTATGAGTTAGCTTGTTTATTAGGAAGGAAAGAAAATAATATTAATTTAAGCTAATGTTATGATGAATTGATAAATAAAATAACAATTAAGGTACAAATAATAAGCAATTATTAGATATAAAATATAAAATATAAAATATCATTTTTTTAATATTTTTAATAATTTAAATGCAACTATCAATTTTAATATATTTTGAGTTAATACTTTAATGAGCTGGCTCATGATCTATTTTGAGCTTGACTTGTTAGCTCATCGAGCTCTGCTCATGACTTATTGTACTAGGCCCGAGCCGGCTCAAGAGTCAACACGGCTCACTTATAACCCCTTGATGCAACTAAAATTGATAATGATGAGTATTCACCATGGCAAGAAAAATAAGTTCTAAAATCAACTCAAATGTTTAATCGATGCCGAAATCAGAATCAACAATAATTACAATGTTTCAAATATGACATTCATTTATTGCAATTGCCCAAGTGGAGTTTGGTGGTTGTGGTGGGTGAACAGATATAATGAAATTGAAATTTTGGGGTTGGATATGTAAATACAAAAGAGTTAGTGGTATTAGGGGTGTAAACGAGCCGAACACAAGCGAGTCCTCAGCTCGTTTATATTTTGAGCTCAAAAAGTGTGTGTTCGGCTCGTTTGCTTAGCGAGCTGAACACGAGCCATTCACGAACAAAAAGTCATTTTGACAACCCTATTCATGTAGTTATAAGATGTTAAGATTAGGGCAAGTTTTAAAATATCATTTAAATCTAATATAACATTTTTTATTTTATTTTCTTAATTAACTTTTAATTGATTATAAATCTTTGTAGCCTTGTACTCAATTAATTTTTTTAGAAATATTCATCAAAGACACACACACACACACACACACACACACACACACACACACACACACACACATATATATATATATATATATATAATATATATATAACTTATTAGTAATTTTCGAGTCAAAACGAGCCGAACACGAACGAGCAAATATTTTGCTTGTATGGTTCATGTTCGGCTCGTTAACTTAACGAACGAGCCGAACACGAGCTGTTCGCGAACAAACAGCCGTTTGTATGCATATAAATATAAATAAAAAGACCATTCATCTCTAGAAATAATAACTCCCAAGTAAAATTTTGTAGATAGCTTCCTACAAATTTACCCAAATCAATGGCTGCAAATTTCATAATAAACCCAGACATTTTTACAGATTTAAAATTGCTAAATAAGTTTATCTCTTTCACCACCAACTAGCTATTAGCAGAGCTACTCTTTGTGATTTCAGCTAAGCCAATAAATTTAGTGCCTGGTGGATCACAAAAACATAAAAGCAATAATAAACTATTCAAGCATTAAAATTAAAGCATTCTTTCATAAAAAAATATTGTAAATTTAGGGTGTAAGCTATGGAAAAAAAAAAAATAAATCAAAAAAGAATCTTGATGCGTGCAAGAGTATTGGCGGGAATAGAGTGATTAATTACCGTTTCGTAGTTGTACGAGGACCCAACACACACTCAACACTCAAATAATATAAATGATGGATAAAAACATCATACGATTTTTATGTAGAAAACCAAGAAAGGAAAAAGAAACACGGTTTCTGACCCAATTGAAAAGATTCACTATAAACTGACGATAAAGGTATAGTCCTTATGCTCAAAGGCATAAAGGGTTACACATTTTTTTAAGTCTGACAGTTTTTCTCAAATAAACATCGCGCTATACTAAAATCATTTAATATTATCTCTTTGAAGCCCAACAAAGGACAAAAGTCATCTCTAGCCTTATAAATAGAGATAGTTTCCAACCTTTAGGGTTCTCTGATCCCGACCTTCTACTGGCTCTTTCTTTCCTCTTCTTCTAGCAAAAAACAATGTGCATTTCATTATTTTCTACTTCCTCCACTAATCTCACTTAGATTGTATGAGCTTAGAGACAATTCAGAATCCAACATCACAAATTTTTGAAGAAAGCATGAAATGTATTTTGTTAATTTTTTAAACATGGAATCCAATGACACACTTAAATAAATTAATTTGAGTCTTAAAACTTATTTTTCAATCTAAAACGTCTTCTACAATTATGAATTGCAAAAAGTTCATTAATTTTTCTAGTATTTTAATATTCTTTATGTTATCTTTTGACAAAATTTTAATTTAAACAAGTTATGTCTAAATAAGATCATTCTAGATAGTCATTTATTAAAAAAAATACATTTAAAACAAAAATAATAGATGTACTCTCATCCTTATGTTTTCCAAATAAATTATCATGTAACATTTGCAAATAGAGGAGGGGCACATACTCTGCGCTTCACCATGCATCGTCTAATTTTTGCATCACATCAATCTGACACTGATAGGCTGCTTAGACAAATGTTGTGTGAAATCTATTTAATATTGTCTCTTTGTAGCCCAATAAAGGAGAGAAACCATCTTGAGCCCTATAAATAGAAATGATCTTCTACGCTTACGACTCTCTGAACCCCAAGCTTCTTCTGACTCATTCTTTTATCTTCTACTTCCTCCATTAATCTCATTCCTCCATTAATCTCACCAAGATTGTATGAGCCTATGAACAATTTGGGATCGATATGTCGAACTTAGCACTTCCATGCATACCACATGATTTTTACATATTTGCAAAACTAACACCTAAACTTTCATATTTACATACATAACACTCGAATCTATGACATAGCATCGATCAATACCACTCTCAGCCTATCTCTACTTTTTAAAAGTAAATTGTATCTTCTTATATGCATATGTTTCTAAGGTGTTATATATATAAAAATCAAATTTTTAAGGGTTTGATATGTAGATTGCATAAGAATTGTGTGGTATGTACGTAAACATGACCAAACAAATACAATCATCTTATTATTATCTTATTCAATATATATATCATGTGTGCAGGAGGAACGAATTTTGTTTATATCCAGCTTGTTGATCATTGGTGATTTTTTAATCATGCATTTTCTTATAAGGAGTTTGTTATTTGGAATTATATCAACCATTTTTAACAAGGCTTTTGGTGAAATTTTTTGAATGGTAATACAACGTCAACAAGTGTTTAATTTAGATATGTCTAGTGAATCACGCCCAAGATATAAAACGCAGGACGAACGAGAGAAATAAAGAGAGGGAGGTTAAGAGAGATAAAAATGTATAATCAAGAGGAGTTTTGATAGAGTAAATTAAATAGCTCCCTAGTGTAGAATTGACCCCTCTATTTATAGCTTTCAGATGTATTTTGCGCAGAGCTACTTGTCTGTTCATGTTTTAATAGAGACATTATAAGGTATTATGACACAATTTCATATTCGTAACAGACTTCGAAATCTTTTCATATTCATAACCTTTCTTAGCACTGTTTTGTATTCTTAACCGCTTGGAGAGGGACATCTAATGAACTGGCAACTTTACCACTCAGTTGGTGAAAGGAAAGTCTTTGGTCGATCGATAGACATTCAACCGGCTGAAAGGTCATCAGTCGACCCTCTTAGGGAAATTCTGATGAGAGACCCTCCTATCGTTAGGGAAAACTTGGACCATCTGGCAGAGGGTGTACCACCGTAATTTGACAGATAGTTTTCCTAGCACAATGAGCCTTCTCGGAGGATCATAATGGTGTTCTATGAGGGGCATTTTTACAGTTTTATGAGGAGGTTCCGTAATTAGCTGTCTGAGCTAGACCTGAATGACTGTCCTTCTGATTGTGATCTATCTATCTCTTTGTTTGTCTGAGCTTTCGTTCGGTCGGCTCGCAATTTTAACCGAAGGAAACAATGTCTGGTGTTTTTGTCATTCGACTATCTTGATGTCACATTCAAATGAGACTCGTTGGATTTTCCTGAGATTTGTGCGTGCATATTTTTTATGTACATATTTAGCTTTCCAATTATATTACTTCTTAAACGAGATAGCTGTGAAAAGAATATGAGAATTACTGATTTATTTATTGCATAATAAATACTTTTAATAATTTAACTTCCTGGATTTTTGTTTCCGCAATCTCTATAAATAGGGAGTGATATGTATTTTTCCACCACTTTTTCTCATTTTCTAGTCTTTTTGTTGGTTATCAACAGAAGAGATACTTATGGCAAGTGACAAAGAGGTTTTTTTGAGACAACAAATGAGGCGGCCATGACGAAGACCTTCGACAATTTTAATGAAAAACACCATCCTTCCAAGGACGCTGGGGAGAAAAGTAAACTAGAGGGCAGTCAAGTAGTGCTAAAGAAGAAACCAGAGGATAAGGGTCAACCGGAAGGAGGGAGCCGACCAGAGAGAGAAGGGGTGATCAAGCAAGTGGCCTTTAAGAAAGAAAATGTGGAGGAACTAGAGGAAGCAACTGAGTTTTCCAACTCATTGTTGCTCCATAGTATGGTGGGAAACAAGGTGGACATGCGACCCACTGGAGCGACTGTCCTTTCCACTACACCGACCTGTGAATGACCGACTCAACAATCTTTCTTAATGGTCACAAAGAATGAGGTCCCACCATGTGAGGATACAACCGCCTTTTCTTCGATCGGTGAAACCAGCCAGGCAGTTGTTCAACTGCTTCATGGTGAAAACCTACAAATATCTTAAGTGGAGCAGATCCTTGGTACAAGGAAACCCAATCCTATTTGAATAGATTCATGTTATTTTTTCTGGTGTTTGATTATTTTTTTAGATGAGACCACGAGATCATTAACTCATCATTGATGGAATAAGTCATTTGCTAGTTCTAAAGGTGGCCAAGGGATCGTCAGCTCTAGCCCAATGTGGAGGCATGCTTGGTCATCTATCTAGTCTTCTCGAGGTTGTAGAGAAAGAGACCAACGGGCGAAGAGGATCACTAGCTTTGCTGCTTACTGGATGGACGAGATAGTGGACTCCCTTGCCCAGGAAGCTAGTCTAGAGAGGAAGGTGGCCATAGCAGACCAAACAGAAGAAGTGATGACCCTTCACCAGGTGCATATGGTCGAGTTGGCAGCCTTTCGAGGGAACATCAAGACTCTTAGGATGGAGCTAGCGAATTCTCAGGTGACTTCTTTGATCTTTCAGGTTCGGGTGGAGGATGAAAGTGTTAAAAGGTTTAAGTTTGGTGGGGAATTTATTCTATCAGAGTATAATGAGTCATTGTCTTGATCGGTCAAGGTAGTCGAAGAACATAGTATGAAATATTTCTTATCTTGAACAAATAAATAAAAAATTTATTTCACAAAATTTTAAAATCTTATACGTCATTTCCTTTTCTTGAATTTCAAACTGATTTAATGTGACTTTTCATAGATTGAGGTACGAATTTGTGATGTCGCAAATTCCAGAGCAAGGGCCAAGAAAGAAAAAGGGTTTGTGCTTTTCAAATCTCCGTTATCTTTCCATTCAGTCATTTTCTATCTCACCTTTAGGTTAGTTTACTCCCAGTGATTTCCATGGCTTCTATTCTCTTCAACTCTTGGGTTTAGTTCCAACGAGCAAGAGGTCATCCATTATTTTGTTTAATACAAAGCAACTTGAAGACACGTGCGTATACATTACAAGTGTAATGCTTGAGATAATGGAACCAGAGGGGAGGATGACCAATGAATTTGGTGAAGATATGATCTTTTACTAGGATCAATTTCAGTGGGGTCTTTAACTTCCCTTTTGTCATAAGATTCAATAGATCATGAATTGAGTTATTTTTTAGATATATTTTATGCTCATTTTTAATGTTATTACACTTTAATGGAATGAATTTTGCACGTTTTTGGTTTTAGGTACAAGAGATGGAGATTAGGAGAAAGAGCAAAAATAGAGCAAAACGAGGTTAAATGGAGGAAAAGAGCATAAAGTGAACCAACGCCTAGGTGTCAGTTTCCTACAACTAAGTGCTAGACCCTGTACATGGAAATAGAGAGCGCGGCGCCATGGCGCTAGGATCTAGTGCACCAGGAAGATGTTTCTAGGTTCTAGAACACTGGCGCCTAAGTGCCAAAACTGGCCCTTAGGCGCCATAATCAATATTTTTTAATGATACAATGTATTTGGACGAATTTTGAAGGAGCATCTGAAGTTACTCTTGGGGATTTCAAGAGTTTTTATTGGGGGCGTCTCTTTAAGTAAAAGGAGTTGTTATGAGTTGTTGTTAGAGAGGGTGGTTAGAGAGGTTTTGTTGGTAGTGGTTGTTGGGTGTATTAGGTTGAAAAGGTTGTTGCAGGGTTATTGAGAGGAATGAAGGTGTGTGTGTGGTGCATCTTTCAAGGTGAGAGGGTGTGTCTATTGGAGTAAGATTGTAAGGATAGTTGATAATTCTTCAAATGAACATAAGGAGATTTGCTTGGGGAAGAGTTCGAGAAAAGTGTTTTGTATTTTTATTTAAGTTTGTTAAAGTTTATTTTGTAAACCTAATTCTAAATATCAATCCATGTGCTGTTGTATTTTCTCCATGAAATTTGAAAATTTTTTTTTATCTTTCTCCTTGAGATGAGAGATATTCATGTGTAAAATTAGAATTGTTTAAAATCGCTTTTATTTCAATATTGTGATGGCATATTACTTCATGATTCATTTACTTATGCAATCTGGTTAATTCATAAGTTAAAACATATTGTGAAAATGACCCAAGAGGGCTATGCTTTTCCTAAATTATTAATTATCACACTAACCTTTAGAATGAAGAAAAAGTAATCTTGTGATGAGTGCAAATAGATAGGGAGATAAGATTTGTCGGCTGTAAATTAGTGATTCTAGGGTGACAGGTGATCCCAATATTTTTTATATGTAAGGATTTATGAAGTTGACACCAATGCTTGCATATTTTAATCCCTGATAATGGAGATAAAAACTTGATCCCAAACAAAGTAAGATTTTAATTATAATTTTAAATAGTATGGATTCTACGCAAGTATACGTATTGTTATCAATTAATATATGGCTTTTTTATGGGCTTTTTTATTAATCCCGGAATATCGATCCCACAGAGATTGAGGTTAATCACAGCGGCTTTCAAAAGAAGTTGTAGTCTAAATAACACTTGGAAGGTTTATAAGGGTTGGTTTTGATTATATCCTACAATTATCACTAAAATAATACTTCTAATCCTAAACTAAAATACTTATTGAAAATCAGAAAGTGGGGTTTAATATATTAAAATTACCCTTCCTCATACAATAAAATTAGTGACATAAGTAGAACAAGTAGTGAGAGCGATTGTGACAAATAAGAGCCATTATATTCTTTACCCTTACTAGAGATGCTATAAAGAACATTGGTTAATCTAAAGTTTTAATAGTTTTGAAGACGGGCTGACGGGCTAGGTTTGAAGACGGACCGACATAGAAGATACTAGCTCTCACTCTAGAGTTCTCTCTTATCCCCCTACCTGAAGGCTAACATCTCGCATCAAAACATAAAACAATAGACTAAACTAAAGGGTTTTAGCCTGTCACTCTAAATTGTCAATCTAAAGTCCTCCAATTCTACACCCATTAAAGATTATTTTCATATTTATTTGCACTCAACCATATGAACTACATTCTCATCCATGCAATCTCATGTGATACTACCACCGTTGATTGAGACAATACCATCACAGATCTTACATGTTCTCACAACAGATTTTAACACGCAAGTTGATCAAGTTTACATGTAAATGAAAATCAAAGTAAAATCATCACAATATATTCTCACTCTATTCAAATTTACACATGCATACTAATTCATTGTAAGAGGGAAGAGTATAGAAAACTACCCACTACACATAGAGAAAAACCAAGAACTTTTCATTGAACAAGACTTTAAAACCGTACAAAAAAAGTACTAAATTCAAATAAAAATATAATGAAAATACTTATCTTAGATGGAAATCAAACTCTCCTTGTATAGAAAAAGCAATCTTCTTACAATCCTCTCCAAGAACAAAGTAAAAAGAAAAGAAGAAATCTCTCACTCTCCCTCTTTCTCTCTCACCTTATCGCCCACCTTGGGGCTCACACCCAAGCCTTCTTCTTCTTCTCCAAGCCTTCTTCTCCTCTTCAAATTAATTCAAGAGTCCAAGAGTCATTTTAAAAACATTTCCAAGCCTTATTTATAATTTCCCAAGAGATTCTTAAGTGTCTCTTAAAAAATGTTCATATTCATTGAATCTTCAAAAAGGCGCCACATCAAGTGACTCTTCAAAACTCCTTATAACCACCCTAAATTCTTCTATAAATTTCATTTCATAATAAATTCCTTTTTATCATTTCCAATGAATTCCCTAAGATACACACGAAGCACTACTTCAAAAATCATCCAAATCTGGTGTATATTCTAAAAGATATGTTGAAAACCGTTTTTGGCACTTAAGCACCGATTTTGGGCGCTTAAGCGCCCTCCTCTCTGTCTGGTGGTACCTAAGCACCATTTTGGGTGCTTAAGCGCGAGGCACATGCACTTAAGTGCCCTATTTTGGCTCCCATAGCACCGGTGTGCCTCGATTTGACCCGATTTGCTCCAGTTTGCTCCGTTTTGGTCAATTTTTGTTCCTTTTGCTCCAATCACTCAAAATTATTCAATTTGATGTACCTAATAACAAAAACACAAGAACATATATCTTTAAAGTGCAATATCATCATAAAATATAATATAAAAAATAGTACATTTTTAGGCACATCAACAGGCTAGAACCTTAACCAATTTGATCTAGGGTTTGGAACTTGAGGCTAGATTAGCGCTTACATGGGTACTCTAGGGTGACAGGCTAGAATCTAACTAGCATAACCAATGATTTAGAAACTTAACTCTAGGTTATCCAATGTTCTTTATGCACTCAGAATAGGGTAAAAAATATGTATGATCCTATTTGCACAAAACTACATTTAAATTTAAGCACATTCGATTCCTACACTGATTATAATCTTATTCCAAGGAGGAGAATTTTCATACAATTTGAACTTTTCTACATTAAATTAGTTTAGGAACCTTTAGCATTTACTTTAAGTTTAGAAATATAATTTGTAGGTATTAGTTACTTCTATTTACACGTACAATTTTAACCTTAATTCCCAGATAAGTTACTTGCAGTTTAAGTAGAATTTTATTTAGTGAATAAAAAGAGTTTTTCCTTCCCCGTGGAATCAATACTTAGGACTAAGAGAAAGTCTTATATTACTTGAAATGATCCGTCCACTTGTGTAGTATCCCTAGTGTGCAAAATTGAATTGTGGAGAAAAACAAGAATTACTTGCTAAATAACACTCAGTCAAGAATTAAGGGTGCAAGCACATACGAGCAGTGGGAGCCAAGTTATTGGCACCTTTGTTTGAGTTTAAAATTGAAGTAATTACACACTAAGCACACACATATTGTGACGGGGATCATGAACCATTATGGAATCATCCCCGTGTAGGTAATTCCAAACTCAAATGCGACTATCATGAAATTTGTGATATATCTACGGTGGATGGAGATCTCCTTATCCCAGGAGTTGTTTTCATATACTTTTTCTCTTAGGGTGAGCTCGACGGTTTTGTCATCTTTGGATAGATTCAGAAGTTTTACTTGGTTTATCTAGAGAATAAGATCAAAGATTAGAAGTTTTGATTCCTCCACAGTATCTGTAAATACTGGAGGATCACTACATGATCGATTGGAGAGTCATATAAGAAAAAGGAGGGAGTTCCATAGTGGGCCTGGGGAAACACATCATGGGAAAATATTCAATATATAGATCCCATGATAATGAATCAGGTGTTGAACCCCACATGATTTGGTGCCATGACTCCTGAGTTGTGGGCCACATCAGATAAGACACCAAATCAAAGAGATTTCTCAATTTTCACAAAAAAAATAGAGGAAAAAAGGGTGTCACTTCCAAAGCCAAGAGGGAAGAGGTCAAGAAAGGCACAAAAAAAGATGTCGGAATAGTTCTAGGTTCAAAACTAATCCATTATGGTTTAAAAGCACTAGTTGTCATTCAAAATATTATCTTCGGGGAATTAAATAATTTTGTTATAGAAACATTTTTTTTATTCATGTCAACATAAATTTAAAATTCTTATTGTGATTGGATTCATTATAGAATGATATTTCTCTTTCTCAAGGTAGAATATTATTCTTAATGTCAAAATTTTTGTGGTGTTGTATGATTTCCACTCATTAATATAGTTATCTCAATCTCTAAGCTAGGGTACCAACAAATCATGAGATGGGTATGAAGAATTATCCTCATTGAGAAGTCTTATGGTTTCCTCTATTATCATTTTTGTTTATCCTATCAAAGGGGCAATATACTTGACAACCAACTTGATCATATTGATTAGGACCACCACCAATATATTTTTATGTTAAATGCAAACATTCTTGATCAAATGTTTTTTTTTGGGTTCAACACGCAACATATCATTAATTATAAGGGTTGTGACCAATATCATATAATCTTTTCAATCTACTTTAGCATCTCATAACATGATAAGAAATCTCTGGGTGATTCTTCTCAATATAACTTCCATTCATTCTCATATTAAATAGAAGTTGATTGACCATTTTTAGTCTTCCAAGGTAATGCAATCCAACTTTTTTTTTATCAGAGGTTCTTTAGATATTGGATAAATGGTGTGAGCCTTTTTCATATTCAATTAATCTCATATGTAAAACGACTAGTGATTTTAATATTTTGTCCGTATAGAGTTTATTCTTTTGAATTTCCTTATTCAAACCTTACATAATGGATTATTTGAACTCACTACTCCTACAAAAATTGGACATACCAATTAAATGTATTGGTTTGCAAGGTTCATATAAAGCTACAATAAAAGAATCAATGAAAACTTACAAAAAATAGAAGTTTTCTTCTGACAAGAAAAATATTCTTACATTCATGAACACGTAAATTCCATAATATATTTTTTTTGTGTTATAATTATAAATCAAGATTCCTTTTAAAATAGAAGACTAGTGTGTATGAAAACAAGAATACAAGATTTTATTTTTCAAAAATATTTCAAGTAATAGACCTTCAAAGCCATACTTATAACCAAAAATATAGCATCAACATGTCCCCTCTTTATTAAAATTGAGAATGATACAAACCACAAAATTCATTTTGAACTTATAAACATCAATCCAAATTATGCTAAAAACCCCCTAAAAAAGGATGATTTAGCATGTCTTCATAAATTTGCTTAGCCT
Organism: Phalaenopsis equestris; assembly: GCF_001263595.1. Classification (NCBI taxonomy): domain Eukaryota; kingdom Viridiplantae; phylum Streptophyta; class Magnoliopsida; order Asparagales; family Orchidaceae; genus Phalaenopsis; species Phalaenopsis equestris. Next base: position 208,837 of record NW_018165487.1, read on the forward strand.
TTTCTAATTTAGATGTTCAACATATCAACATAATAATAACTTACAATATATTTATTCACCTTGAAAGGACCCCTTTGATAAGTATGATTATGTGGAAAGCAGAGAAACACCACATGGGAAATAATGTGATAGCTAGTTGTGCGTGAAGATGAAGGGCCTTTCAGTGCAAGGAACTAATTATAAATTATTTCTCCAATATCCAAAGACAACATCGTGTGGCAAAATTAGAGCACTTAAACATTGTTTAATAAGTTTTTTTAATTTGGATTAGTATTAAATTATAGTAGGTGTAGCGGTTTATGCCTATAGTTGTTGAACTCTTAATTTTATATTTTAATTCAAAATTTTATTAATTTTTTTATTAGGTGAAATAATAAAAAATGTTTGAGGATTTTTCATATATAGCTCTGAAAGAATCATATTTATGTATCTCTCACCTATGTTTTTTTTTATTAAAATATAAAGCTGGGCCAGTCGATGTTGACAATAACTCATGGGACGAAGAGAAAATATTGACTTCATCCACCGCCAAGCCCCACCTCGGCATGCATGGCGAGGTGTCGCCCATGCAGATGACAGATGCAGTATGCTCTGTCATCCCATATATGCATAATTATTTACTCATTGCCTTTTCAGAAACATATCTCCCACAATAGGGGAGTCCCTACAACGAGGCAATCGTCGTCACAACACTAATCAATAACTACCAGGTGGGTAGTATCCTCTTTGATAATGTGAATTCGGTTAACATCATGTTCAAGATAGTGTTTGATAAGATCAGCTTGAAGACTGATCAGTTGACAACACCGGCTGGCCCGTTATTCGGATTCACCAGGGAAAAGGATTTTGTAGCCCTTGCCATCTCTTGGGGAGAATGTGGGAAGCTATACAACAGTACGAAGGATTTTCTCATGGTGGAATCCCCCTCCGACCTACAATGCTATCTTCCATCGACCACCCCTGAACAACTACCTAACGGTAGCTTCTACCTACCGTGTGGCGGTAAAGTTCCTGGGTGACATAGAAGTAATTATGCTATGGGGAAACTTGGAGCAGTATAGAAGCTGCAACTTGCGAGCAGTTTTGAGTGTCGACCATGAATCACTCGACATCCATATCCAAAGGAAGGGGGGTCTCGAGACTAGTGAGGTCGTCGTCCAGGTGCCAATCTCTGACTCAAAACCTGGCAAGGTTTTTCTGATCAGTGAACGGTTTGACACAACATTCAGGAGACAACTGGTGCAAATGCATTGGGAGCTTTGAGAATTGCTCATTTGGACCTAAGCGGAAATGCCCGACATTTCGATCGACGCAAAGTGCCACTGACTGAACATCAACCCCTACTCTCCTCCGGTCCAATAGAAGATCTGTTCTACTGTCATAAATTTGACCGAACCCATTACAAAGGAGGTGCAAAAGTTACTAGATGTTGGCTACATCCATAAAGTCCAGTATCCAACCTGGCTGTCTAACGTAGTCATGGTTAAGAAAGTCAACGACAAGTGGCGGATTTGTGTTGACTTCACCAACCTCAACATCACTTGTTCAAAAGATACCAACCCCAGTCCAAAGAATGACAACTTGGTGGACATAGCGGTCAGGTATTCAGTCATGAGTTCCCTCGACCCTTACTATGGTTATCACCAAATAAAGATGCAGTTGGAAGACAGAGAAAAAACTACCTTCATCTCAGTCTAAGGCATATTTTGTTTTAATGTAATGTCCTTCGGGCTTAAGAACACTCGAGTGATCTATCAGTGCCTCATGGATATAATTTTTTTCTAATCAGAAATAAAAAAAAATTGAGATGTATGTCTATGATATTCAAGTTAAAAGTAAAACACCTAACAACACATCAAAGATCTAAAAAAACCTTCAAAGTACTCAAAAAATTTAGCATGAGACTAAATCCCTCCAAGTGTACTTTTGGGGTGTCAACTAAAAAGTTCATTGGCTTTCTACAGACCCCTGAAGGCTGAAGGCCAACCTAGAGAAATTACATGCGATCTTGGATAAGCCACCTCAATGAAATACCAAGGAAATCCTAAGACTGACTAGTTAAATTGCTGAGCTCAATCGTTCATCCTAAAATCGAGTGACAACCGTGCAACATTTTTCAAAGCACTGAGGAAGAATCAACATTTTGAATGGATGAACAAATGGGAAAAGGTGTTTATAAACTTGAAAGATTCTTTAAAATCACCACCACTGTTCCAGAGTCCCAAAATTGGTGGAAGAACCGTCTCTATATCTTAGAGTCAACGAGAGGCTGTCAATAGGGTTGTCGAAAAAGCTTTTTGTTCGCGAAAAGCTCGTGTTCGGCTCGTTAACTAGCTCCTGTTCGGCTCTTTCGTTAAGTATATGAATCGAACACAAACAAATTTTTAAAGCTCAAATTATAAACGAGCCGAACACGAACAACTCTTTGTTCGCTCGTTTTAGCTCTAAATAAAAAAAAATTATATAACTTTTTATATAACAATATGTTACATATATTATTTATATAATAATATATTAATATTTATGTCTAAGTTTAAATCATAACACCTCATGTGGCAATGTGGTAAGTGTCTTTTTTGTATATATTTGATCCAGGTTCGAATCCCACACTTTACATCTATTTTTCTCAATTTAAGTTTGATGAGCCAATTTCGAGTCGAACAAGAACACAAATATTTAAATCTAGTCGAACACACTACTCACGAGCCGATTTCGAACACGAGCTGATTTCGAACACGAGCTATTTCAAATGAGCCAAACACGAGCCAAGCCTGAGCTCGCTCAAGCTCGACTCATTTACAGCACTAGCTGTTAACTCAGTTCTGGTCTCAGAGGAGGCAGAAAAGAAGTACCCCATGTAGTACATTGTCGGCACTATTTTTGGTGTGGGGTTTGCCCGTAAGAAGCTGTCGGTCATCGGAATTGAAATCCCGTTGCCCGCTTCGGAAGGACATTTTTAAAAATTTTTATATTTTTGAAAAAGATGAAGTCAAACTGACCCCATAATTTTCATAGTTTA
>NW_018165487.1:212896-213744 GCF_001263595.1 Phalaenopsis equestris
GAAAAGCAGTAGAAAAGTACAAGAAAGACTGTAAAACGCTGTAAACTGTAAAAGTGTACCTGGCGAGTCTTCTCGTTCCACCACCTGAAACTCAAAATGCATGTCAGAGCATTTATGTATATAGAGCTGGAAAAGTAAAGTTTTGGAGACCTTCCTAACTCTATATTGTGTATTGAAATTCCTTAAGTTTTAAGGATAATATCATTAAGCGAAACATATTAAGTTTAATAGATCCCTAAGGTATTCACCAGAGTAGGGAGCAGGTCTTTGCAACCTTCTTAATGTCTGGTGAAAGGTTCTGGGTTCATTTAAACTTTATTATGTTACCTAATAATTCATCCTGAATATCCTGATGCTCAGTGAACATTGATGCCTTGATTATCCCTAAGAATAGGGTGGAATAGATTATCCCTAAGAATAGGGTGAATGTCATTTGTCTTTTAATTTAAAAAATTATGTGAGTAAAGACCCTTTAGGGGCAAATTAGTGTTATTAAGAACACTTAGCCAAATTTTAGTACTAATTGGACTTGTGGTGTTTTAAAAGAGATTGATTATGTTGATTTTTCTAATTCTCTTTTAACAAATGGATTTCGACTTAAGTTCACCACTAAGTCCTTAAAACCTAAGTGAATGTATTAAGTGTATGTATTGATTTTGAAAAGATTTAAAACTTTAAGTAATCATTATCAAGATTATTTAAACATCATTTTGATTATAAAATAAGGGTGTGAAATCATTGATTTCCAAAATTATACCCCTAAATTCAAAAGTCATTTTATGATAACGAAGTTTCCAAAATTTTAATAATTATGGGAAGTATCTTTTTATCTTGTAATTTGGCAAAGT
>NW_018165487.1:217144-233093 GCF_001263595.1 Phalaenopsis equestris
ATTTTCAACAAAAATTGGATGCCAATTTGAGGTCTAAGGCATTCAATTGTTGAGATTTGGGGTGTTAGCCAAATTTGGGGCTAATTTGGGGATTTTGTCAAAGATGGTCATATTGACCAAATTAGACCAAGGTGTAGTTGGGTAAAATGAAATTGGGAATATTTTGGATTTATTGGGATTTATTGGGAATTTTTGGAATTTTTGGATTTTGGGTCATGGAGGGGTATTTTGGTAATTTGGCCATTTTTGGAAATTTTGCCAAATTTGGATGTATCCAAGGTGTTTGAAATGGGTTTTGATCAATTTTGGGTATTTTGGCAAAATTTGGGAATATTAGCCAAATTTGGGTCCCAAGGGCAGTTAGGTAATTTGGAGGTGCCTAGGGGCAAAAGACCAAGTTAAGCATTCCACATAGAATTAGATAAATGTCTATTCTAAATGAACCATGGATTAATGTATTGTGAAGATGTGGTGTATCTTAGTTCCAAGTCAACACCCCGGGTCAACCCTAAAGCCAAGTAATCCTGTAGGGATTCTTCTTAAATTCTCTTATAATGATCTTACCTACTAAATGCTAGAGGTTGAGATCAATATGTGGAATTTCAAGTTGAATAAAAAAAAAGAGTTTTGATTTTCTAATAGTGGGGTACCTCTTCTAGTTTTCTAAGACTAGTCAATAGGAAAGTCCTATGGCTAGACCTAGGCTACTAAAGAAGTTTTCTAGACCTCAACCAAAAGTGAGGTCAACATACATGAGCTGAATGCTTTATGGCACCAAATCCATGTATGCAATTATAGAAAACCTAACCTTGATTATTTTCACTCGCAGTCTTTGACCGTACTTCCAAATGCATCTGATCTGGGTCATCACGAACCATCCATTCAAGTTTGTACTCACCAGCTAGAGCTCTCCAGTAGACCACTAAAGTGGTCAGTGGAGCTCAGTGAACTCAACATGACCAACATCCCTCCGACGACAATCAATGCCCAAGCCATCACAGACTTCTTGACTGAATTCTCATTGACAGAGGAGCAAAATGAAGGAGTTGTCTCTAACAATAGAACATGGACCCTATACTTCTAAGGGGCCTCCAAGCAGGCAACATCAGTGTTGGGTCTGGTTTTGCGCAGCCCGGCCTGAGAGTATCCCTACTAGTCAGTCTCAGCAGAAAATAAACAATCAAGCAGAGTATGAAACACTGATCACCAGACTTCATCAGGCCTATGAAATAGGTTCCCGAGACCTTCTGCTAAGGTTTGACTCCCTGGTGATTGTGAGTCAAGTTAACGGAGAATTCAAAACCAGGGAAAAGATGATGGCCAAATAACTTGCCAAGACAAATAAAGAAATTGGAATATTTAAAAGCTTTCACATCAAGCAAATCAGTTGGGAGTGCAATCTAGTAGCCGACATTTTGTCTAAAAGTGTTTGTTTGGGAGGAATACCGAAAAACTCACTTTATCAAAAATTGATGAGTCAAAAGTTACGGAGATGGCCACCGATGGGACCAAGAACTACCTGAATCCATATATCCACTATCTAGAAATTGGAATAGTAGAGGAGACAGTCAAAGATCCAAGAAGCTTCTAAATCAAAACCGCATTGTACTCATTAATCGAAGGAAAGTTATTCAGGAGGTATGTTACTTCAATATACTTAAAATGCCTAAGGGAAGATGAAATACAAAAGTCCTCCAAGAAGTGCACTCTAGATACTGTGGCAGCCACTCTGGAGGAAAAACATTAGCTTGCCACGTACAAAGGAAATGATACTTCTGGATGACACTCCTGAAAATGCTGCAAAATTTTTGAGAAGGTGTGAGCAATGTCAGAAATACACCATATTATATCATCAGTCGGCTCAGCAGCTGCAACCCATAGTAAATGCTTAGTCGTTTCCTATGTGGGGACTAAATAATCTTGGGACATTTCCTCCATCAAAAGGCCAAAAGAAGTTCCTCCTAATGGTGGTCGACTATTTTTTGAAATGGGTCGAAACAAAGCCCCTTGCTCGAATAAACTCAGAGGCAGTCAGGAATTTAAAATGTCCAACTTGATCTACATATATGGGTTACCGCTCGTGATTATCACTGATAATAAGATCCAATTTGTGTATCAAAGGGTGAATGAATTTTGTAAAAAGTAGTTCATTAATCTGAAGTTCACTTTAGTTCATCACCCAAGGACGAATGGGTAGGTCGAGGCAGCAAACAAGTTAATTCTAAACGTGTTAAGGAAAAAGGTCAAATGAGCCTAGGAGTCTTAGGCAGAACAGTTACCATCCGGGCATTGGGAATTCTGCATAACACCATCATCGGCTACAGGCAAAACCCCAATCATGCTAACTCTCATAATAGAGGCAGTACTACTAGTCAAGTATGATCATCATAGCCAAAGGGTCATCACAACCTTTTCATTCTCCGAAGACAAACTGATCGGATGGTAGCAAGCTAATATCAAGAGGAAATGCTAGCACTCAATCTTACAGAAGAGACACAAACCAATTTAGTGCTTTGACAGAAAGAGATTAAGAGACAAACCTCCAACAACTTTGACAAACATGTTACAGAGAGGAACTTCGTCCCCAGTGATCTAGTCCAAAAGAAGATCAATCCAATAGCTCACGGATAGATTGTCAACAAGCTTGACCAGTTGTGGAGAAAACCATACATAATTAACCAAAAAGCTTGTTTGAGAGACATAGGGTCTGTTTGGGGCAGCTTCAGCTTATTGAATAATCTGCTGATAAGCTGATTGAAAATAATTTGTTGATAAACTAGGTGCGGTGACTATTACAAATTTTTATTTTTTTGGAAACGTCAGACTGCTGCCAGAAAGCTGCCACCGCACCTACCTATGTGTGGTGTGAAAACGCTATTTTCAGCGTTTTGGAAACGCATAAGCTATCAAAATGCAGTTTACCCAAACAGGTTAGGTGCGTTTTCAAAACTCCACCGCACCAAATAAGCTGCCCCAAACAGACCCATAATGAGCCCCAATTCACTGACAACAACAGCCGGATGCATTATCCTTCTAAGGCAGTGAGTTTAGAACCCCTCCAGAAGTCTACCCCTCCCGTTGGTGCGAAGGGACTTTGCTCGAGCATCTAACTTGACTCAGCCATAGTTTGATATTCAACTCACAGAAAACCCTCCCCTTCAATACTCAACTCTCGAAAAAAATTTAAAATGGAGGCTTTGGCCTCAAGACAAGGAGAATGAGCATTAATAGAGGATGTTCTCTATCGGCGGCTATGTAAGGTGTTATCTATCAGCTCTCCACCCTCATGAGTCTAACACTCATTTTGAAAAGGCAAGGACAAGGTGAACCCCTCCTCCATTTATATAGGGTGGAAATGTCCACTATCTAGGGGGACCACCTGACAAAAAGTCACTGACTCAGCACATTGATGGGACATCACTTCATTTCATTTTCCAAAAAGTGAAAAAATGTCACCATCAATCAACCTTTCATGTGTCATCACTCCCAAAAAATGACATTAAACACAAAGTGGCCCCATGGCTTGAAAAATTTTGCCCAATCAAATCTCACCAAATGACTATCCTTACCGATCAAACTCTGGATGAGAGTGACAAAATATGTACAACCAACTTGTTAGCAACAATTTAACCATAACATAGATGAGCAACCACACAAATAAAAAAAGAGGAAAGTGAAGCAGGTCATAAATATTAAAAAAAAATTTGTTCATTCTAATTAGGATAAACAAGGCAATTCCGATTGACAATCATACCAGGTACATCATTTTACATCTTTTGGCTGAGACAACATCTTCGGAAGAGCTACATTGGTTGTCAGGAGCTCAACCCTTTCAAACATCATTATCTAAGCAAAAACCTCTGGTACCATCATTGTGAAGACGAGAAGAAAGTTCATCCATCACAGTAAGCGAGAGAAGAACATTACAAGTTCGTCACTCTAGGCAATGCATAATCAGATGGAATTGATCCTCCCTATGAATATGTTCGACCCATGCTTCACTCACAGACCATCATATCCACCGTGAAGGGTAACCTACGACAGAAAATCTCATGAAAATCAGTCGGTTTCTTTACCTGACCCATAATTACGCAAATATTTATGCTCCTTAATATGTCAAAAATTTGACCCAAATTATATTTAGTGGCTAGTGAGAATCAAATGTAAAATGATTAAAGAAATAATTTTGTCACCAGGGGTACTACGCAAGTATACATATCATTTCAAGTAATATAGAGTTTTTTTTAAAAACCCCAGTATCGATCTCACAGGGAAGTCGACAACAGGTAAACAATAAAATGAAATAAGAGAATTTTGAATTTAAGAAAACTTCACTTAAAATTGTAATAACTATCTAAAGATGAAAATTAAGTTCACTAAATTCTACAATATGCAAATAAAAGTAAATGTAATGACTTAAACAATATATATAAAGAGATTTTCTCGTTGCCAATAATTCATAATTAGTGAATAATTTCAAAATTTGTTTAGAAAGTTAAATGTGGTATTCAAATAGGAGCATACATATTTCTTTACTTTCTTTTGAATTGTGAAAAGAACATTAGCTAATATAAAGTTGGTGTCAGCATGTATAATAGTGCTGAGTAGGTTCTAGCCTCTCAATCCTAGATTACCCGCTTTGCCCTCTCTATAGAACCTACCGGTGACCCTAAGTTCCAATCTCTATACCAAATTTATAAAAGAATTTAGCTTGTCACTCTAGAAACATCATTTCTTCGCCCAACAAAACTTATCCCCTATTTATTTGCACCCCTTTAAATGATCGCCACAACTCTTTCCAAGGCAGAATGTGATACTTATAGTTTAAGAAATCTTAGCCCTTTCAGGTCTATAAGTTCCTCGATAGGTTTTAACAATACATGTGGCCAATTTTTAAAGTAAATGATAGACCGACAAAAATATCATCACAATTTTTAGGAATAAAAGAAGTTCTAAACAAAATAAAAAATCACTTACTTAATTACTTCATATTACAAGGAGAAAGAAAAGAAAACTACTCACAAAGCATGGAGATAACAAAATAAAACATATTTATAAAACTCCAATCCAAAGTACAAAACTTAAGGATAAACACACAAATACTTATCTGGAATGTTCCCCCAAGTACTCATTTGAAGTTCTCTAATTTCTCTGACTCAAAAACACTTACAAGACTCACAGACCCCAAAAATAACAAAGACTCACAAAGAAAACTTCTTACACACATTACACACTCACACACTATGAGACTCTCTAAATCTGACAACCTAACCCTTTAGAATTAGTCCATATTTATAGAGCTTCAAAAAGGACCAAGGGATGCTTCAGTTATCTCTTCAAAATTTGACCTTATTCAATGAATCTTCTAGAAAGTAATCATGGTGCCTAGGCACCCAACCATCGCGCCTAGGTGCTAGTTCAGTTGGGTGGGCATTTTTCTTTTATTTAACCCATTTTTGCTCCTTTTTGATGTATTTTTGCTCTTTTTTACTCTCAAACTCTTTTTCTTATACCTACAACCAAAAACAAAAAAAATACATTTTGTTAAAACATAATATCCTCAAAATGTGAGCATAAAATGCACATAAAAATTAGGTAACTTTAAGGTGAATCACTTCTCCCCTTTGAGAAATTTAATTTCGTTATGCATTCTCATCACTTGATCTCATTCCAGTCTTTTTTGCAACCATGAGCTTTCTGACCAAAGGAAACTATGTTGAGATTTTCATACCTATTTTACACTATTTTTGATGATATTGCACTAAAGAAAGGTATTTTTGATGTTTTGTTGCAGGAATGATGAATTAGGGTCATTGGAGCAAAAAAATGCAAAAAAGAGCAAATTTGGAACGAAAATGACCAAAATGTGAATATTTGAACTAGGGCGCCGACGGCGAGCGCAACAGCGTCGATGATGAGAATTTCCCGAGACTCCATATTTAATCATATAGAAGGCCCGCCAACGGCGCCCTCGTGGCCATCGACGGCGAGGTTGGCAGTTATGTCCAACAATGCATTGGATGAGGACGAATTTTGGAGGGATGCTTAGACAACTCTTGGGAAAACTAATCCACAACTTTAAAAGAAGATTTTGGCAAAAAATTGAAGAGGTCCTAGAGGTCAGAGAGATTTCAGTAGTGTGTAGAGAGTTTACTAGAGAGTCTAATTGTGAGGAACTCTTCGAGAGATTGCAAGAGTGGATGGAAAGTGAGAGATCTCTTCTTCCTTGCCGCTTCAAAGAGGAATTTTGTGTGCTATAAAGAAAAGAAGAGATTCAGAGGAAGCAGAGGAACTTCGAGGAGTGCTTAGGGAGGAATTAGAGATAAGTGTCATTTACTTGTTGTAGTTTGTATGACTTCGCTTTTATATATGAATTTTGAGTTTTGTTGTGTCTTCCTCATGAGTTCTGAGTAGTTTTCTCTATCTTTCTCCTTGCCTTGAGATTTGTGAAATGGTAATTTGAATTGGTTGAGCCATGAAAATGTTTTAGCAGTCGAATTAGTTTGTGTGTCGTTGCTAAGGAATTAAATCTTTTAGCAGTCGTATTAAATACTTATATTTTTATGCATATATAATATTTTTATGCATATATAAAGTAAAGTCGCTGGCATTTTTCCAGTATAAATTGGCAGCAGAATACAACCAGAGCAAAAAAGGTTAGAGGCCCTCACTCGCCTCCCACTCTCTTATGAACTTCTCCCGTAATAAAGAGGTATAGGAGACAGAGAGAGGAGAAACCATTACTGATGGAGGTGTCATGCCCTACTTTTGGACCACTAGAGTCCAGGGACCCACAAACTTCCAAATATTTGGTAGCAACGGTTGAACAGATGTATTGACCTACACGAAAGGAGGCTCACCTCCACCATTCCACAAATCCCATTACATCTATCTGTGGGAAGGATCTTCGATCAGAAGCCCACCTTGTTCAAGCAACGTTTGACACCTGATTTGGATAAAATCCCTCCATTCAACACACGACCCAAAGAAAAAAGAAACTAAAGAGGAGTGGGCATCGAAGATCCACGAACATCCGTTGACAAAAGATCTCTCATGCTCTCCGCCAAATGGAAAGTAGGCTAATCTTACCAAATTTTCACAAAGCAGTACACGTGATGGGAAGGTAAGGACATGGAGAATTTCTTCACACTTTAAGTAAGAGGAAGAATTAACAACATTAAACGGAAGCCACTCGCTAAAATGCTTGAGGAGGGTCACTTAATGATGGCAGCTCAGCACACTTAAGGGTTGTCTCAATAATTAATTTCTTGGAAAAGAAAAGAAAAGTCACTTTCAAACAAGCTTTTAAGGCACCCCTTACCAGAAGAAGCATAAACTTCATTGGCCCATTCTCGATACTCATGGAATAGAGCCCGAGCATGTATATTTTTAACCCTTTGTCAGATTCTCAGGGAACTTAGGTCGACCAAAAAGTTGTCAGCCGACTGTATAGTGAGGCAATTAAAAGACTCCATTTGTTGAAAAAAAAATCTTGTAAATCCTATGGGCCAAGGAATCTAGAGTGTTTTATTTGCTCGTTAGTGATGAGATCTGCAAAGAGCGACTGGGTTCCTCCGAAAGTTCTAAGTGGATGCACTCCTCACAGGCGACGATAAGATCTGTACCTGGCGAGCGGTGAAGGGGTGAAGGACCACATGCCCAAGCAAGCCTAGGACAAGTCCTCTGGATTCTTTAAAAGAAACCACACGAAATTATAAAGACCCACATGAATGGGCAAGGCTGGGGAACATCCCTGAGTGGTCTAAGCGACCGCACGAAAGGCCAAAAGCCCATTGGTTCTAAGAGATGTAACTAATAACTCAATCGCTAGAATACACGGTCGATTAACTCTAGTTTACAAACCAAGCTAAAGAAAGAAAGATCCCTCAGTTGAAAACCAATGTGAAGTTCAAATAGCAAGGTCTCTAGGAGTATCACTCTATCCCCAACGACAAGATCCATAAAAAAGACAGCAAAGGCCACTCCAAAAACCATGGCGGACACTCTCAGGAAGCGACAAGATCCACACTGGAAGACAAGACTAGCTAGGACTGATGCTCACTCAACCGGATGATGTGTCGCTATAGCACAAAAGGAACAAAGTTTAATGCTCAGGACATTAAAGACAAGTCAAACCCAAAACATCCATGGGCAGGCTCAAGAGCAAACAACACTAAGGGCCAATTTTCTAGATAAAATAAGAAATTTACAGCCCTAAATAACAAAAGTAATCAAGAAAAGGCAAAACATTTCATTCATTAATCTGTAAGAAATTATAAGTCTTTTGTACGACACTAACAAATTTTTAAGACATGCAAAAAAAGGATGCTCTTTCAATCGCAGGGATTTCAACCAATAGTTGACTCCTCCCCGTTCACTAGACCACGCTCTCCTTTGATTCTTCATCCAATTTGTCATGGATCACGTTAGAGAACTAATACAGGTCGGTGTACTTGGGGTCAATTAGACCATGATGATTGTATTGATGGGTGGCATAGGCTGCACCGCGCTGGAACTTGCTCGCTAAATTATTCTTGTACTCCTCCCTATAGACTATCGAGGCAACCTTCTCCTCCAACTCGACAACCTTCTTCTTCAAGGTAGTTATGTGATCCCGATGTTTTATACAGTTGTTAAATGTGATGTATGTGATTATATGTTTAATTTAATTTAATAAAGATTCTTTTTTCGCAACAAAGCCAAAAACTTGATCTCAAGCAAAAGCTAGGTAAAATTTTCACTATGAAGCAAATAAGAATATAGTTATAAATAAGAATATAGTTATAATATTTAAATATAGGATACTGCGCAAGTATACATGTCGTTATCAAGTAATATAGATCTTTTTGATTAAGCCCTGAATATCAAACCCACAAGGATAAATAACAATATGCAACTTTACAAAACAAAAAAAATTAGATAACAAAATTTTACTTAGCAAAATATTCTTACCTAAACTATAGATGCTAAAATAGGAATGAGAATTTGATTCTTTTTTGTAAATTTGTGATAATTGAAAATAAATTAAGCAACTAATTAACTTAATTAAATAATTGCAAGATGAACACAATATAAATAAAATATTTTTTTCCTTATTATGAATCAATAACAAGTATAGAAATTCTGTTGTAAAAGTATTCTAATTGTGTTGTGCCAAATAGAAGCAACAATATTCTTTACTCTTACTAGAGATGCTATAAAGAATATTAGCTAATCTATAGTTTGAATAGTTCTCAGTACTAGTTAGGTAGGGAAGATACTAGCTCTCACTCTAGAGTTCCCTCTTCTCCCTCCATCTGAGGGGCTAACATCTTGTATCATAATCTAAAATTATAAATCAAATTGGAGGCTTTAGCCTGTCATTTTAAAGTCCTCTAATTCTACACCCTTCAAAGTTTATTTCCCTATTTATTTGCACTCAACCCCATGAACTACATTCTCATCCATGAAATCAAATGTGATTGTTACCATTTGTTGACTGAGACAATACCATCTCGAATCTTACATGTTCTCACAACATGTATTAACATCTTAATTGGTCAAACCAAGAAGTAAATGAAGTACAAGGTTTAAAATCATCACAACTTCTTCCAACATTAAAGTCTAATACTTCACACAACTTTCTTTCAATACTTAATCACTTATCATTTTAAAGGAAAAAGATAAATAAAATTACTCAAAATCTAAGGAGAAAACACAACTACACTTGAGTTTAAAAGTAGAAATCATGCACACAAACAAGAAATCTAAATTAAAAACAAATGTTGTCACAAACATAAACACTTATCTCAAATCCTCTCCATCAATTGCCTTGAAGTTCCATTGAATTCTCTTTCTTCACTCATAATACAAACTAAAACTCAAAATAAAAAGATAAGGTGGTCGGCGGCGGCGACGGCGGTTATTTGGATGGATGATTGGCTATTGGTTGTGAATTGGCCCCTTCCTTTGATGATCCAAGTCTTCTTTAATAAAAACCCAAAAGGTGCATTATGCCTTGGTGTCTCTTCAAAATGCATCTTCATTCAATGAATCTTGTAGAAATTGCCTCTTTTTAAAAGCCAATTGAATGAATTTTCGTGTCCATAAACTATTTTCCATATTTTATTAAGGGTTGCTTCAAATACCTCTTCAAAAATTCTTCCAAATTCAATGAATTATCAAATAACTACTTATGGCGCTTAAGTGCAGGATACCTAGCGCTTAGGCGCGACTCTCTCTGTATAACTGACACGTAAGCGCCAGTCTAGCGGCTCAGTTCATTATTGTTGTTTATTCATTTTTGCTCCAAATTTGATTATTTTTCACTCCTACCAATTTTCATCCATTTGATTGTGCCTGTAAAAAAAACATGCAAATAACTTTCATTAAAGTGTAATATCTTAACAATATATATATATATATAAATACTATATACTTTAGGTGTATCACTATGGTATCAAGGGATTCCTAATTGTCCTTCACGGATCCTTCAAATCTTAACTACATGAGGTCCCAATCGTCTTTAAGCCTCTTCCGGTGGCTTCCAACAAGGCCTCCTTCTTTTTAGCTTTCTTCGGTGACCGCTCTACTTCGATCAAGGCTAGCCCCTAAAATTGTAACCCCATTAAATACCACAGGTTCATGTTCCAGAGAAGTTCTTAGCCGCTGAAGCCCCCAATGTGTGGACGCACCTTTTGGACCAAAGAAAATATACTAATGTCAAGGGAAAATTCATGTTGCCTTTAGACTGCATATACAAGTCTAAAGACTGATCTAACATGTCGAACCACTTTCTTCCCAAACTCTCAGCACTCCCAAGAATAGGCAGACACTAGAAGGACCCCTTCATCCCCTTCAAAGGAGGGGGAGGGTGGAACGCCTTCTTCTTATGCCAACACGTTCCTCCGCCAATGCCCTGAGTGTGAGACTTCACTTTCAAAGAAGGAAGTTAACTCCCCTGAAGAAGTATCAGACATAGATGAAAGTCCAAATTGACTCACACTGATCCTCTCAGATAGGGAAAAGAAGAAAGACCTCCGGTTTGAGAATCCAACATAGTGATGGTAATCAGTGACACATCAACAGGGGCGCTGGCTTCAAAAGATGTAGGAGTCGCAACCACAGTTCTATCTAGAGTCCTTTCAAAAGCCAAATAACTCTTATCACCTTCCCCTACATCAACAAAATGAGAAGCATATTTTTTAACAAAATTAGTGACCTTACAGTCCACCTTCTCTTGAACAACAACACTATCAACAGTCACAAAAATAAGGTATCTCGAGGCCACACTACAAAAGTGTTGGTCCTCGTCTCCTACTAGATTACCTGATTCCAGGAGGCACTTCTACTTCTAACTCTTGGCAATCAATTGTTCGTTCACCACCTTCACTCGTACCTCCTCTATAGTGCATGAGTTTTGTCATTGCTCCTCTGTCATTTTGTTCGCCAACACACGAGTAATTGTCGTCTCAGTAGTAAATTGAGGAACCGAGAGCCGATGACCAAGACAACATCTCTAGGGTAACATTCATGCTTTCTAGAAAAGATCTTGACTTGGACACCGTACACTCTAATGACTCGGTCTGGATTCCCTAGGCGCCAGAAGAAGAACAGGCTAGGAACTTCTTATTTCAATCATTTATTTTATTCTCCACTCTTACTAAGTGAAGTTCCTTATTCGCAGAGGATATAACGTAGACCTCCCTATTGACCTTAAATAAGAAGAAGTATCTAAAGAGTTCAATTGACCACGTAAGATTCTTCTACCGACAGAAAAGGATGCAAGTCATGATTATGGCTATGGAGTTTGACATCACTTGCATCGGAATAACCTCATAGGTGTTGAAGATGCTCCGGAGCTCTTGGAACAAAGGCAACTGTAGGGCATACTTGAACTAATCTCGGTAGAAAAATAGGTTTTTTTCCTAGAGGATTTGTTGCTTGTGTTGATCTGAGTAACTTCTAAAAACCTATCCTCTTTTCAGGAACATTTCTTTGTTGCAGCTTCCTCACTTCGTTCTCTATCCGAAATGAAGGGTTAGTGCCCTTCACAAAGCCAAGCAAGACATGAGAATATTTAGGGGCCATCTCAAGAGACAAGAACAGAACTAGCTAAAGGAAGAGTGAAGAAGGGAAAGCAGAAGAAAAAGAGAAAAAATCAAAGTGTATAAAGTGAAAAGAAATGTCCCCTTCCCCTATTCATAAGGAGGGTGCATCAGACAAAGCAACACATAATGGTAAGTATCACACCAAACGTCTTTTCAAAAATTCACTAAAGTATTATTTTATTACAAATAACATTATTACATGCCACGAACAATGTGTTTTATAAAGGGTTTCTCTAAGACCTCAGAGGGTCATGCTCCCTCAACTTCCAAAGAACTATCTCTCCACATAACCTAATACAACAACCCGATTAGCTTCCTAATTGAAATTCACAAGATTAACATCTTATGGAGTGCCTCCAGCTCACACAACACCTTGTTTAGACAGCACTAGAGAGAGATGAGCTCCATTTGAAGAACCGCTACTTTGACATCCAAGCGAGCAAAATGTTCTTGTACAGAATCCACAGCCAAACCCCCATCAAGTCCCTCAAAAAAGTCGACTGACCCCATTAACGGTCCGCTCTCACATGTCAACTGCTCTATTATCTCTAGGGATTGCACCTGCCCTAAAGGCCCTCCCAGCTAGAGATCTATCACAGATGATGGATCGGGCGGCTTATGGATTACCGAGCCGACAGTGGTGGTAGCCCCTCATCTTCAACCTGCATAATGATTATTGCGGTAGGGGCAGACTTTGTAGCATTTTTTGACAACCTGCCGCCCTGGTGTTCCTCCGACCTGACCAATTCATTCATAAATCTCTCTATGGAGGAGACAGTCTTAAAGGCCCCCTCTCCCTCCGATATCGAGATGACCCCACTTTTCTGTGGAAGCGACTGCGAGAGGGCCATGACAACCGCTCCCCTTAACTCCCTACTGCTCTCCTCAGTCAGAAGGGCCTGCTGACCCTCAATTTGCACACCTAAACTAGGCTCTGAGGCACCTCAATGAGGCCTCTTCATTGATTGATCTTCTACATTATCAGATGAGTTGACTAGATCGACCATGGCAAACTCGATTCTTGCCCGTTTTTCCTTCGTCACCACCTTCTTTTTTACAAAAGAGGGGATCCAAAACGTGAGCCTCTCAGGATCCACAATGATTCGGTTTGATTTGCCAGCCATAACATACCTTAGTTGTATAAAGAAAAATTGAAGACAAATGATACAAGGCTCAGTTCAGATATATTTATAGAGCACATGGGGCACAAAATCCTAAGAGAAGTCATGTATTCATTTAATTCACAAATTGATAACAATTGTTTAATAATTTTTCTTTCCTTATTAAAGTTGTCTTCACCAAGGAGTAGGAAAACTCAGGAACTAATATTTATTACCAAAAATACCAACACGAATCTCAAAGAGAACGAACGACCAAGATGAAAGGGTTTTCTTTCAAAGTAAGCAATCAACCGACAATTCAAGGTCGAGCATGAAACCACAACACTGAACTCGGGATAGGTTCAAGCTTCAGAAATGATCCCAAGATCCACCAAAAGTGAGGTGTGAATTATCCCGACAGTGAGTCTCATCAAATACCTTGTGTGGGTTATGACGAGATCCTCTTATGACCTTGCAAGATTGGGAGATATGGTTGAGGCGACAAACAAATGAGGAAAGCGAAACACGAGCTCTATAAGAATTGAGCTGAACAAAAAATGAGCCATGAATCACTACAAAATAATTCGGCTGATTACATTCGACCGACCAACCCTGCATTGGATCGAACATTCACCTGACAATCGACCGCTCTGGTCAACCGTGCCAAAATTCATCAAGCAAGATCACCCATATGACTGAAAATCCCGACCAACCAACGCATACTCTAGAGAGCATAGATGTCACTCGGTCGGTCGCCTCAGTCAGTTTACTTGAAGCTAGTTTAGTTGAAGTCAGTTGACCGGCCAATTACCGCCAATGTTTAAATTCAAATTGCAATACAAATATGACATAAAAATGGTTTCCATGATCGTTCCCTTCTTTCTGTAATTGCACAAAACAAACCTCTATAAGTAAAGGGCAAACATGTGAAGAAAGGCACATTTTCCCTCGATCCTCTCTACAAAGATGCTAGACATATTTTACTCTTTCTTCCTTTATTTTTTGGCTCTAACTCTCAAAGCATGATTTATAAAGAACACACTAATTAATTTATTCTCAAATGTGATTAATTAATTATAATTAATTACTACTTATATTGTATTAATTTAATATTAGATTTTAACTAGAAGCATGATAATATATTATCACTTTCATAATGGTGTTAAGGAAAATTATAGAGGAGTTTAATATTAAATTTAATTTTGCAATACAATAATTAATTTTGCATAAATTGTAGGGTACCTTAAGTTGAGTTAAATTTCACTTATTTCAATAACTAATAGTTTTTAGTATCTCCATTTGAGTACTTGTCATTAATTGAGAGTTCATTTTATATAAGAACTCGATTATAAATCAAGAATTTGGAATATTCAAAGGCCATATTTTATGAGTGCATTTACAAATTCTATTTATTTATTTATTTATTTATTTTTTGCCTACATGATTTTATTCATCACACAAATAATCACATTAAGCTTAACACTAAAAAGAATTGACTAACACCACATAAAGAATGCATCTAAGCTATATAGACAATAAAAATTATTATATCTAAATAAATATTACATAATCATCAAAAATAATTTAAGTGATTTGCATTCATATACATAATAATACTTAATACATTGCCCAAAAATCTACTTGCTCTAGCACAAATCTTGATGCAGTATTGCATTCGAAACTTTCAAATTTATATTCAAGATTATTTAAACTATTATTTTAATAAATGTATAGTTAAATTGAATATGTTGATAAGATAAACCCAATAACCTCAAATGTGATCCAATGCAACTCCAAATGAGCCCAAATCAAGCGCTTGAAGCATATTAGAAAAACGTATACATTAGTGAGACGACTGAATAATGCATAATCCTTATATGCTTATAATCTAATTGAAAATATTAGTGAGATGAATCTAAAAGATTCTAAGATTACTTAAGTCCAATGTCATTAAATCACCCAAATATCATTCAACGTGCTATCACTTATAAGACTAATATAAATAATAGTAATGCACCAAGAAGGCTTATGCACATCATTAAAACTAACATTAATGCTCACCAACCATACTTCATCACTTGTTGTCACACTCAATGTCAATAAATGTTGTTGCCAATAAGACTTATATATGCAACTAATATTAACTCTCATTCTCAAAGTCAATTTTTAGTTTTATACTAGAATTCTTGGTCAACTATCTCCTCTCTAAAAAAAATGATAAGAAGATCTTAATATAAGTTTATGAACACAACTCTGATGCCTTCGCACTTCTCTAACATCCATCATAAAACTTGTTTTACACAATATATATTTTATATATTATATCAAAG
Source organism: Phalaenopsis equestris (assembly GCF_001263595.1). NCBI lineage: Eukaryota > Viridiplantae > Streptophyta > Magnoliopsida > Asparagales > Orchidaceae > Phalaenopsis > Phalaenopsis equestris. Next base: position 232,664 of record NW_018165487.1, read on the forward strand.
CCTTTCTTAACTATAAAAAAGTACACGAGTTCTAATTTATGACATACTTTAGCGCAATGATTTCAACTAGCCCATATCCTACCTATGATTTTTTCTTTCCAAAATTGTTTGAAAAAGAAATTTGATATCTCCTACAAATTTCCTCATATTTGTGTGTGTGTGTGTTTGTCTATATATATATATATATATATATATATAAAAGACTAATCTTTCTTTGTGACAATTGAACTTCATTAATTTGTACTCTATAAACAATGCTCGTCGTGACTCTTTGGTTGTCAGTTGTGTTGTCAGTCGTGAGTTCTCTTTGGTCATGGGTTCCAGCCCGCCTGAGTGCATCTGACTTACAATTCAGGATCGAGTGGTTAGGCACATGAGGTTGATTTGGGACTCATATCATAGCCTCCAGTCAATCTTATATATATATATA